>NC_041391.1:26520468-26527683 GCF_002162155.2 Triticum dicoccoides
TCTCTTTTGGGGTTTGTTTTGCTGTGCCCCCAGCATGTTTTTTATGACTTCTTGTACTTGAACCTTGTGGTTGGATGCTTGTTGTTGGATGCTTGATGGTATGCTTTATAATATAAAGCGGGGGAAACCCTTTTTCGTCAATCTGTCGTACATAATTTGACAAGGACACCCCGGACGACTGTAAGCAAAGCCCCCACACCTATACACTTGTTTAGGAATAAAGGGACTCACATGTCCAAGATAGATGTGTATTTTAGCATTATCACGCATGTAGAGGGAGTGAGCGCGCAAGGAATGTCGATGGAACTTCAAGTGTAGATTTTATGACTTTGAAGCCATCACGGAGAATGAAGACATGGACGAAATATGAAATATGACACTTCTTTTTTTGTCCATTGCCTTATACATTGTTGTGCCACCTCACTTTTGAGCTAGGCCTATGTAAGTTTTAAATATAGGACAATAGGTATATAGTCTGTATTTCAAATCGAGTTGAATTCATACCCCTCCATAGTTTAGAAAATTTTCACCTATGTCTCTTCATAAATAATAACCCTAGGAGTCATTTAGAAACAGGATTCGGTTAGTTACAAGTTTGCCATAGATGCAACTTTATGTACATTATTTGTGTCCAATGACCTAGGCAAGACTTCTTATGAAACCCCAAGTTTCATTTATGTTCATTTTATTCGCAAAATCTAGATTTCATATACCGCCATGGGCAGCCCGGCTCGGACGACCCGGCCCAACCTGACTATGCTCACGGGTTGGGCATGGGCCTAGATTTTAAGACCGACAGCTGGGCTGGGCCAGGCCCGGGCCCGTCGTATTTGTTGTGTAAGGAAGATGCCCGGCCCGAGGCCTGACGAGCTTTTCGTGTGATGGGCCTGGCTTGGGCCTGATTTTAGGCTCGACGGTCGGCTGGGCCGCGCTCAGGCCTAGGTTTTTTGCATCGGGATTTGGTAGGCCTGGCCCGAAGCCCAGCCCGACCTGAGAGATGGCCGGATATAGTTGGGTCTATAACCTCTCTGTGTTGGTTTAGCAATTCTGTAGGCGCAACATCGTCAAATGTTGTAATTGTGAAATTCCTCTCCACCAAAATCAATGAGTGTTGCTAGGCTAGATCTTACAGTGAGAATGTAGGGCCATGCGATTAATGGGAAAACTTACTACCATTTGTTCCAATACTCGAAGCAAGAGGTATCCAACAATTTGTGATCTACTGTAGCATTCAAAATATGCTCATCTCTGAGCACTCTCCATGGGGATGTTAGAGTAGAAGAGTGGAGCCTCAACACACATGTCAATTGAGACACGTTCATTGTCCGGGCTCCTCAAGGTTTTTCACTACGGTTGTCGACCTAGAGGAGGGAGATTATTTTGACCCTTCTAGAGTTACCAACTATTGTAGCCATCCTAGAATAGGGGGCTTGTAAAGATCGATATGATCTCTCATGTTTTAGACCTTTCTTGGATATTTTACTACTAATTTTCATGCTCGATTTGTTGGCCCTTGTTTGAACACAATAAATTGGACCTTACAGATGAACTTACTCATGTGTTTAGACATTGTCTGAGCATGGTGATATAGATGAAAGAAAAGTTATGCGCAAGGTTCACACCATATCTGCCTCTATTCTGATTAATGGTGGATCTTGAAGAGGTACATGCTTTAATTGACAACAACACCCAAATAAGGTATAAACTTGTGTGTTCACCACTTAATGCTCGCCATGAAAAAGTTGGAGAGTAGATATATGAGGTTCGACACCCATGACGATGGATAAGAAATTATAACCAAGGCTTTTTCGACGGCTCACCCAGTATTCTCATTGTTTTTTTGCAAACAACAAGAGAGCTTTATTACATAGAAATGAAGTTACAATTTTCTGCATTAAGATACAATCAGGTGACAATAGTAGCAAAGAGTTTGCACTCATAGTGTGACCGAGCAAAGTTTTCTAACATATCTATCACCATATTTTGTGTTCGATCAATCTTGTTCGGTAACAACTCTCTTTCTACATGAACCATTTCCTTTGGCTCTTTTATGATGAAGCCGATCTCCGCACAGATCATCTCTGAGCCTTTACTTCCGCTTAGCGACAATACAATGTAAAACTACAGTAGTATCCGCCTCTTAGTAGGTATCATCGCCATTTTGAGATCTTCCACAACAGCACTGGCTTTAGTTTCTAAAGCTTCGAAACGCTGATTGAGGATCGTAGCGCTAGGTCGAAACTGGCACCCATCATTCAGAATCCCTAATGACCATGCCAATAATTCATGCACAACCATCGATGTACAAACCATTAGTGGTCTAGTGGTCATGCAACTTGATCATGTTCCATATAGGCCATCGCACAACCGCCGGACCATACGACACGTGTATGTGGTCTTTCTTACCCTCACCAACGACATCATTTCCCTTGATGACATCTCTACTGTCCTACTGCCAGAAGATGAATAGTGAGTCATCATAACTACATAAATATTTCATAGTAATTCAAATTGGTGAGATCGACTTCTGATGATTCAACTCATTGTGCAACTGTCAACACCTCTAGATTATAACATCACTCTACATCTCTAACCCACCGAGATTTCCTGCAACATAGTAGACAATGAATTTGGTCCACTATATACAATATCATTTGTAATTGGTAATTCCCAAGCCTCCACCATGGAAGCCATCTTCCTCATCCATACAAAATCAAGGAAATCACCATATGTGTTGGATATGTTATTTCTTTATTGCTCAACATTGTAAGGAGACCAAAAAGTACCATGTTGGCCTATGTGAGGAAGTGGGTCGATAATATCAAATGTTGACACACTTGCGTAACCCAAGGTACATGGCATGTCCTTGATCCGTACAGCACTAATAAATGTTGGATCTTGAAGAAGCATATTCTTTTGGTGAGAAATATTGGAAACGGTGTGTGATGGTACCACCCAATTATGGTAGTAAAACTTATGTAATCACAAAAAAATGAATTGAGAATGTCAAGCAACGAGTGGAGGAGATACTTATCACAGAGCATGAAAGGCCACGTCAGAACGAAAGCCAAACCTCTCAGAGCAAAGACCAAGACAAGGGGCCGAACTGGATCAACACGCCCTTGACCTAAAAGTGCCAAGGAGACGACCATTGTGCATCAGGAACCAGTTAGACTTGAGTAAGGCGTCGTCTAAGAGTCACCGACGACGGAATACTTGCACCCCAAATGCTCATTCACACCACACCGGAGTTCATCGGAAGAGGGCCAAGAACATAGCAAGGAAGGCGACACCGCATGACTAGCCTGAGTGGTAGCAGGTGGCACCATGACATCAATAGGAGGCACCATTGTTGAGCCCCACGGCAGCCCACTCACAGAGGATGCAAGGCTCCACGAGCATGACAAGGACTCGGTACCGCTATGATGCCTCTAGGAAGGGGTAATGACCCCCGCGGGCGGCATGGTCATGAAGCTTCCACTCGGCACCAAGTAGGACAAAGGTTTTCTGCAACAGTGACTTCAGGAATTTTATGACACCCTCGGGCGCCCTCGGCGCTGGAGTCTCCCAAAGACCACTCGAACATAAGTCCCAATAACACCTTCACCATCTAGATCCTCGTACGTATATCAGCACTGTCCACCGCAGACAAGGAGAGCTGCAATGCCTCCATAATTAAGCCATCACTACACGTAGCGCCACATAAGAACAAGAGGAGCTTGGGCACGCTTCACTGTTGAAGGTCGCCGCACATAGCTGTGTCGCGATGTCCATGGACCACAACCCTAGGACAGCTGGCCCAAGCAGCTGGAGTCCTGGTGCGTCACCACAGGCCACCTCCAGCCAGAACCCACCTGACGCAAGGCCATAGAGCCACCAACTTAGCGGGGGTGGGATGAGGGTGGGTTGTCAGGGTGGATATGGAACGCCCACCCCCCACTGGTAGACAGGAGTTGCGAGCGACAACAACAAGGAGATGCATCGGGAGGTCGAGAAGGGGGTCGATGGGGCACGCAGTAGGCCACAAGATCCAGTGACGGTGTGGAGCGGCAAGGGCACGACAGAGCGCCGGCGCCCACATCGGGCTCCAGCGAGGAGAGGCAGGGGCAGGTCGATGCGGGTTTGCCCGGCGACGTCTATCGAGGATGGTGAGGGGAGGCGATGTAGTGGGGGTGGCGTCGACTAGGGTTCCTCCATGAGCAGCCCTAGGAGACGACGCGTCGGGAGGGAGTGGGTGCAAGCACTAGCAGAAAAACACCTAATAGTCCTGGTTCGTGAGGGCCTTTAGTCCCGGTTCATGAACCGGGACTAATGGGCCGTTACTAATACCTCCACCCATTAGTCCCGGTTCAAACACGAACCGGGACTAATGTGCCTCCACGTGGCTCTGTGCGCCGAGCCCAGTCAGGAGGCCTTTGGTCCCGGTTGGTGGCACCAACCAGGACCAAAAGTCCATGTTTTTTTTTTGGAAAGTTGCTGCTTTAGGGGTTTTTGGGGTTATTTTTAGGTTGTTATATTAGCTAGCTAATAGAGAGAAGTGTCCTCTCTTATATCTTCGTCCTTGGTTTACCAACGCTGCTGCTATATATGTTCATTTTACCCGCTGATATAATAACTCATGCATGCTCGCATACATCAGCATATATAATAACAAGTACTCGTCCTACTAATCATGCATCATCATACAACTTCTACTCATTATTAATAATAAGTCATACAATCATCATCCTCATAGTCATCGAACCCAACCCTACATAATTGTTCTTAACACATGATCATCAGTATCAGGTAGGACCTAAACACCCTTAAGGTAAAATAGCATAAAACAATATAGACCCTGACTCTTCATTATGAAGAATGGCGATCATCCTGTCTCCAATTTTTACCCTTCGCTGAATGTTGCTTCCAAGAAGCTCCTTACGACTGTCCATACATTTTTTCCATTCTTTAATTGTCATGTCTCCACTTCTTTTAGAAACCCGGTATGGACAGTTCAGATTCGTAGGAAGACCTGGTTGTATGTTCAAAACATGAAGGCTACCGTGTGTATACATCAGATGAGGCACACAATCATTCGGGATTATCTGTTGAAAAACATAGTAATAACTTCGTAGTTCGCAATGATATGATGTACTAGTTTTAGAAGTGTGCAAAAAGATGCACGGATGTCGTAATAGTAAAAAATCTTATCAGGGTATCTCCATGGTAGTTACCGTAGTTCAACACGTGCACTAGTGGCACGTATTGACCATAATGTTGAGGAGTTCGATTGTAGACATTGTAATTCTCAAGATCAGTACAAAATGCGACCAGATGATTTTTCTCCTGATAAGTTAGTTTGGAGCCTTCGGTGTAGTAGGTTCTGTCTACCATCTTCTGCACATTCTTTGAAGAATGAAAATAAGCTGTCAATGGAGAATAAGCTGTCAACTATTTTGAAATAAACAATATAAATTACTTAATAACTATGTTAAGCTCACATGGGGGAAGAATTGGAGGTGTATCCACAAGGACGAAAATCGTAGGTCTCTCTTGCTCGATTGTAGGATCACCAAGATCCATGGTAACAAGCATACCCTCATCAAAACCATACATCTTGCAAAGTGTTTCCCAATTTTTGCAACCAAAATGGGTTACACTCTGAGCATTGTACAGCTTTACTTAAAAATCCGCACCATGATGGGTACTTAGGATAATTTTTTTGGTTTCGAAACTTTCATGGTCTTCAAAACCCATCCTCTCCAAGACATAGCGTCTTGCAAAGCATGGGATAAGCTAGTCGAATTGGAAAAGATGAAAAATATTGTCATGATTAAAATAGTTGAAGTCATGAGTAATTACGAAAAAAACTATTATCGTCGGTTGCGTACCGTATGAACATCGAAGGTCTCCTCGAGCTTAATGCTGAAGCGACGATCTTCGTCCAGCTCAATGAACCTGTCGCAGATACCTCGGTCGTTGTGGCACCAGTCGCACTCCCCCGGGCGGTTTTCGTCGTCCGAGTACGACATTTCCGGCCTATGGTCATAATTCAAATATTAAACTAGATTATTAATCACGGGTTGACTATCGGTGATGTATGTAGCTCCTCCTTTCATTCCCGAGTGCATTATTATATCAAATTGTCTAGCACACGGGAATGAAGGAGAACTTATCCAATATGAGCATTCAGTAAGAAAAACCAAATCATAAAATAAGCAAAACCAATTCATAAAATAAAGTAGTATTCAAATTATCATGCATTCAATAATTATAAGCAAAAGTACATCATCTCTTGGTGTCCGTACATCGTCGAATATTATCACTAATATAGCATCACTAATACAACTAGAACCGTAGCGCCCGACGGGTATCGACGCGGGCGGTGGACACCCAAAGATAAGGAACCATCACAGGATCATAGCTCCAGTGAGATCCCTGGAGAACCTGCCAGGTATTGTCGAACCTGCCCTCCAATGCAACCATGTAGCGACGGACGTGCTCGTCCTCCTCGCTGACACGGTGACGTACCACCTCCGCGGTGTCCGGAAGCCTCGGCACCGTCACTGGACCACGCGACCGCCACCAAACAAGGATCGGGTCAACAATGTGCTGCCTCCTCACCAACCTACGTCCCCCAGAAGGTAGCACCTCCCAATACCAGCCCGGCGGAGCCCAGTCCTGAACATGGCCCTGATCTAGCAAGCCTCCACCGCCGAGTCGACGACGACGAGGATGCGGGATAGGCATGGCCGACGTCGATGCAGGAACTACTTCTACATATAGTTAAATAAAGTAGTTTTATTAATTAAATCAACTAGCTAGTTCAACTACTAAACACTTACTATAAATAAATAAAGTAGTACTTACTAAAAACAAACTACTTCTATATATAGTAAAATAAAGTAGTTTATTAAATCAACTAGCTACTTCAACCATATATGAAGCACTTACTATAAATAAAATAAAGTAGAATTACTAAAAATAAACTAGTATATTTCTAACTAATTATATTAAACACTTTCTCTTCTTATTTTTTTAATTTTTCTAAATACGTACTATGAACAAAAAAATCATTAAAATTCTATAAACAAAATTACAACAGAAAAAAATCATAAAGATTCTATGAACAGAAAATCTATGAACTACACATCTAAATTACTACACATCCAACAAAAAAATCTATGAACTACAAAAAAATCTAAAAAAAATCTAACAAAATCTAACAAAAATCAT
>NC_041391.1:26528344-26533913 GCF_002162155.2 Triticum dicoccoides
TGGCGGCAGGCGACGGCGCGCGGCGTCGGGAGATCGAGGAGGAGGAGAGATCAAAGTGGGGATGCGGTTCTGAAATTTTCCTTATATAGCAAAGGCTTTGGTCCCGGTTGGTGGCTCCAACCGGGACTAATGCGACCTTTAGTCCCGGTTGGAGCCACCAACCGGGACCAAAGGCCTCTTTTCAGCAGCGCAAAGGGCGGGAAACGAGGACCTTTGGTCTCGGTTGGTGGCACCAACCGGGACAAAAGGCGTGCATTGGTACCGGTTGGTGGCACCAACCGGTACCAAAGAGGGATATTCGTACCGGTTGGTTCCACCAACCGGTACCAATGGACCCGTCAGCTGTTTTCTTTTCTGCAACTGTTTTTTAGTGGATTCTTTCTGCAGCTATTTTTTTAGTCCCACCTCGCCCAGTGAGAGGCACTCGCAGCTGTTTATAAGCCCTGAATGCAGAGACGATGACGAAGAGGCTCAATGCTCACATGCACGTTGGTTAGCTTCAAGCCTTGAGGAATAGGGGTAGACTGCACAGAGCTATGTGCAGTGCAGTTGACACTATTCCGAAAGGCTTGAAGCAAATTAACAAGCATTGCGCCTCTTTTTTATTTTTAATGACTTATTTTTAATAGTTGTGATTAACTTTACTTAAAAAATGAGCATAGATGCTTATTTTTAATGACTTATTACAATTCAAAAATAAATAGAAAAAAATAGTTGTGATTAACTTAACTAAAAAATGAGCATAGATGCTTATTTTTAATAACTTATTACAACTCAGAAATAAGAAGAAAATAATAAATATAGCAGAAAAGAAAAAAAACTATATAAAAAACTACTCAGAAATAAATAGAAGCAAAAATAGTTGTGATTAACTTTACTTAAAAAATGAGCATAGATGCTTATTTTCAATGACTTATTACAATTCAGAAATAAATAAAAAAATAGTTGTGATTAACTTAACTAAAAAATGAGCATAGATGCTTATTTTTAATGACTTACACTAGTAGAAAACCACCCATTAGTCCCGGTTCGTAAGGGCCTTTAGTCCCGGTTCATGAACCGGGACTAATGGGTCGTTACTAATACCTCCACCCATTAGTCCCGGTTCAATCCAGAATCGGGACCAATGTGCCTCCACGTGGCTCTGTGCGCCCACCCCAGCCAGGGGGCCTTTGGTCCCGGTTGGTGGCATCAATCGGGACCAAAATGCATCCACGCGTCAGCATTCCAGTTGCTGGGGTTTTTGTGTTTTTTTTTCAAAGGAGGGGATGTTGGGGGGTTAATTTAATTAGGTGTTTCATATATTGTGTTAGCTACCTAATTAATAGAGAGAAGTGTCCTCTCTTATGTTCGTGCTTGGACGCTACGTACTATATATATACATAAGTGATCGAGAGAACCATTCAGTACAGAAGTTCGTCATGCATACCGAGAGAAGTGATCGATCGACCTCTCCTTCTCCGAGAGGTTGGTCGAACAACAAGTTTTCGTATCATGTATCCGACGCTACTGGCTACATACATGTACAATATGTATAAGATCTCTTATAATTACAAACCCCTAGCTAGCATTTGAAATCAATTTCCACATGGTATTCTCCGGTTTTACTGATGACGTGGTCAAGAAAGAATCCCGCCAATTCCTCTTGAATTGTTTTCATGCGATCTGGTTCTAGGAGTTCATTCCGCATCTGCCACGTCTAATTTGAAGAAGGGGGTTAATTAATACATATATATGAATGAAACTCAACAGAAATGATGGTGTAATAAAATGAAATTGTGAATATTATTACTTACGCACTTCATATTGTCTTTGAGAGTAGCCCCGCTTGTTTTTCAAAGTCGCGGTGTGGATGAACTCGCACACGTAGTATCCACAGAAATCATTCCCTTCCTCCTGCCACAAGCACTTTACGAGAAATAGAGGTCAATCAAACTGATAATGAAGCATTATAAATGACATTGATGAAAGTATAGCTATATATAGAATCAACGGGCCGGAGATGCGCGCAACTAGCTAGCCAGTAGTACTTACTTTCGGGTATGTATATCGCAGCTCCTTCGGCAGTCCCGGAGCTTCTGCGGTGAACTGTTTCCAAACCCTGCAAGACAAAGAAAATAATTATTATTACTTGAGATATCAGGAAATGAACAAAAAGTTACCGATATGGTGCGATAATTATGATCGATTGAACTTACTTGCTGAGCATTTCAGTCATGTCCGCATAGGTTTTGGGATCTTTCCGTCTCGAGTCTAAGACGGTTACTAGTCCACGCTCAAGTTTAATCTCCAGAAGAATATAGTGGTACCTGCGCACGCATGCATAACTCATCAATTACATTACTATAACCTCGATTGAGTAATAAGGGAAACCGAATATGCACACGACAGTAACACTCACTGGCCGTTGTAAGGAAAGAGTATGGTATCTTTGTTTTGATTTTTTATCAACGATCGTAGCAAGTTGTCCTCGGCCTCTTTGACGTTCTTTTTAACCAGAAATACATCTATGATATTTGTGTTAATGAACCCAATATCATAAATTTCTTGTTTTTTGCACACGACGATCTTCAATCTGCATAATATATTAAGGATAATTAATTATAAATACATGCATGCAATGAAAGAGCCGAGCTATATATAGAGACTTAATGACAGAAATAGTACTTACAGGCAGTAGCAAAAGACCATTAATTTTTCGAGGGCCTTTTGATTGAAGAACTCGAAGAACTCCTCAAATGGAACAGTCAACAGATCATTTGCAACGAGATCGTGCTCCTCTTTAATATGCAGATACAAAGCATTCTTACCATCAGACTCTCTCCAGGTTTCCATGTACCAATTATGGAATCTTCACATCACTGTTGTCAGAGATTTTTCATCTTTGACGAGAGGCTTCCCGTACTCGTATCTGTGTTCGTCCACCTTCAAGAAATCAGGAAGTGCATCGTCAGGCAGGTAATCGTCAAGATTGCCATAACCGGCCACCGTCCCCGGAGCATTAGACACATTGAGCGGGGGGCACGATTGCTGTGCTTGTTCGCCGAGCTGGACAATTTTTTCCCCTTTGCTCGTTGTTTTGACCTTTTAGCACTGACAGTAGTTCCCGACCACTGGGCTTGGAGATATGTCTGTTCAGTAATGCGCTCATAGTTGGTTCTCGGCTGAGACTTTGGTGGTTTCCTCAGGGCATCGATAGTGCGCTTTGCTTTCACCGGATCTACCTTCTCCTCCGGAGGTGGATGTCTCTTTGCTTTCACCCCTTCAAAGAACTCCTTCACGTGGGCCTGCACAATCGTATCGTTTTCCTCCTCGGACCTCTCGTACGGTAACTTCTCTAGAGGCTTGAGAGATGATGGACCGTATTTGTATTGCCTCCCGCCTCTGGTTGTGCTGCTAGACGCCGGAGCAAACGGAGCGGCTACGGCGTCTGTCTTCTTTCGTGCTTGCTTACGAGGCGGAGGAGAAGGAGTACGATGTGCCGGAGAAGCCGGGGCGGCGGCGGGTCTCTTCCGCCCTTGCTGGCGAGGCGGAGAAGGAGGATGCTGCTGGCTGCTCGAGAGCGCCGGCGCAGGCGGAGAAGGAGGCGGAGTGCCGCCATGCGCCGGAGAAGGAGGCGGAGTGCCGCCACGCGTGCCCTGATCGTCACTCGCCGGAGGAGGAGGCGGTGGAGGAGGCGGAGTGCCCTGACTCGCCGGAGCAGGAGGAGGAGGCGGAGGCGTCCAGTTCAAAAGGTTGATGAGCTCCTTCTTCCATAGGCATGGAGTCTTCGAGCAGAACCCAGCCTAGTCTCCCCTTCACCGGTAGGGTGGTCAAGCACGAGGTCCTCAAATCCCTCCATTATTTCATCCACCATCACCTTAGCATATCCTTCTGGAATCGGCTTGCAATGATAAGTTGTGCCGGGTCCACTAGGATAAACTTGGCCAACAGCCGCCTTGACCTTCAAATTCATCCATCGCGCCATCATGTGGCAATTTTGAGACTCCGTGATACCATCCACGGGATAGCTGGCAGGAGACGTCAAGACATGCTCTGGCTGAAGCAGCTCGGTGGAAGCCACGCTGCTTCTCCGCTGAGATGGCGGGGTAGCTTCGGGGGAAGCTTCGGCATGTCGTTTGTTGCGATCTGCTGCTTCTCGTTCCTCTTCTCGATCCTCTAGCCCCATTACCCTTCCAAGCAGCGCCTGCATTTGGTCCTGCTCCAGTTTCTTCCTCCTCTCGTGGGTTTTGCAACCCCCTGTGTCTGGAAAACCAACCTTCCACGGAATGGAGCCTGGCGTGCCTCGTGTCCGTCCAGGGTGCTCGGGATTCCCAAGGGCCATTGTGAGCTCGTCGTTCTCCCTGTTTGGAAGGAACGTCCCTCGCTGCGCTGCATCGATATAGTGTCGAAGGTTCTTGACTGGTATTTGCAGTTGCTCGTCCGTCCACTGACACTTCCCTGTTACAGGGTCCAAGGTTCCGCCAGCCCCGAAGAACCAAGTCCGGTAACGGTCTGGCCAGCGCATTGTCTCTGGTTCGATCCCTTTTTCAAGCAGATCATGCTCAGCCTTGGACCACATAGGCCGGGCTTTGAGGTAGCCACCTGACCCCGTGCGATGGTGAAGCTTCTTCTTCGCAGCATTTTTCTTGTTTGTCTCCGACATCTTCTTACTCTTTTCCGATGTCTTGTGGGCCACAAATGTGGGCCAGTGATCTTTGATCTTCTCATATTTGCCGATGAATTCTGGTGTCTTTTTTTCCTTGACAAACTGGTTCAGCTCTTTCCTCCACCTCCTCATTAGGCCCGCCATCTTCTTAAGAGCACAAGACTTGATTAATTGCTCTTTAACTGTCTTCTCCGGATCCTCCTCTGGCGGTAGGGTGAAATTTGCCTTCAGCTCAGTCCAAAGATCTTCTTTCTGCATATCATTGACATAAGACACCTCAACGTCTTCATCCTTAGCAGGCTTATACCATTGCTGGATGCTGATCGGGATCCTGTCCCTAACAAGAACCCCGCACTGAGCAGAAAATGCCTTCCTTGTCCGGATGGGTTCAATCGGTTCACCGTCGGGCGCGATTTCTATGATCTCAAACTTTTCATCCGAGCTCAACTTTTTCTTCGGGCCTCGTCTCCTTACCGAAGTTGTGCTCGATCCGGAGGGGTAGAAATTATAAGGAAGAAAGACGACAGTAATTAATATGTGTACATATACCAAAACAATGGATGCATCAATTAACTAGTCAGCACGGGCTTAACTAATATATATATACCTGGCCGGACTCGGTTCGGTGACCGGAGCAGTCAGCACGGTCTCCTTCGTCTTGTACCTCCATTGTGTCACCGGAGCCATCATGAACATAGTCCTCCTCTTGTACCGGCATTAATGGGTCGAAGCCACCATCATAAACATAGCCCTCTTCTTCATCTAGCTGATCAACGGTGTCGAGGAGAAATGACGCAACATCATTACTTGATCCATTTGCGATTATGTCCCCCAACATCGCTTATGTTTCTTCGTCTCGGGAGTGCTCCATAGTTTCTGTAAATATTTACAACATGTCAATTATTATTCAAACATGATACA
>NC_041391.1:26534205-26535138 GCF_002162155.2 Triticum dicoccoides
GCTAATCACAATAAGGAATCATGTTAGTGGCCTCGACACAACGCTTCAAGGGTTTGGGGTGGCCTCGACGATAACGCTCTTTTAACTTGATAAATTTGGGTGGCCTCGAGAGTTAATTTGTCGGGTAGGGGCGCGGCGGGAGGGGGTAGGAGACCAACATCGTTTTCTCTCTAGGGTTTGGGTGTCCTCGAGAGTTTTGATCGAGTGAGAGGGCCAAGGGGGGTGCTGCAGTTGTATAAGTTATCACGGTCGAGAGGGGAAATATATATATATATCGACCGCCCCTCATGTCGAAGTTATCTAGAGGGGGTTATATCGACAAAGACGCGATATACATATACATGGGAAAATAATGTTATCGGGGAGGGGGTATTGGTACCACCCCCTAGCTCGTGTTGAAGTTTCTTCTTTCTCCTCTATTCCTTTCTTTCTTCTTCTCCTCTTCTTTTTCTTCTTCTCCCTCGAGAAAGGAAAATAATTAAGGAAAAGGAAGAAAAGAGAAAAAGGAAGAAGGAAGAAGAAGAAGAAAAAAAAGAGGAGAAGAAGAAAGGAATAGAGGAGAAATAAGAAAAAATAGAATTTCTTCTTTCTCCTCTATTCCTTTCTTCTTCTCCTCTTCTTTTTCTTCTTTTTTCCTCTTCTTATTTATTTCTCCTCTTCTTCTTCTCCTCTTTTTCTCCTTTCTTCCTCTTCTTATTTTCCTTTTTCCTCTCATTCTTTTAGTATTGCTTGTTTTAGAAAAAATGTTCAAATAGAAAATTTCGAAAAAAACAAAGGTTTTGCCTAATGCATTGTTCATATGAATATACAAACATTTGCATATTATACAATAATTAATATCACCAATAGATACAATAAATACAGAGCGACGAAGAGCCAATAGATACAAAAATCTATGAACAGAAAAAAAAACATGAACAATAAATACACATA
>NC_041391.1:26536093-26554117 GCF_002162155.2 Triticum dicoccoides
TTTAGTCCCACCTCGCTAGTTGAGAGGGGCGCGCAGTGGTTTATAAGCCCCACAGCCGCACCACTCTCGAACTCCTCTCTACTGCAGGCTTATGGGCCTACTTGCGACTGCTTTGCCTGATGGGCCTTGTAGGCCTACTGCGGGCCTGAATCCTGGCCCATAGTAGGGATTCAAGTCGTATTCAGGCCGTGGGGGCCCAGTAGGGGGCATTTTTTTTGTTTTTTTGTTTTCTTTACTTATTGTTGCTATTTTTATTTTTTTCCAGTTTTTTTGTTTTGTTTTCTGCATTATTTATTTTCTTTTGTTTTTTGCTTTATTTTTAATTCTTTTTTCTTTTAGTTTTAGGAAAATTATAAACTTTCCACTTTTTTGTTTTTTTGTTTTCTTTCTTGCTTTATTTATTTTATTTTGTTTCTACTTACAACAAAATACTTATTGTTGTTTTTTTGTTTTGTTTTCTGCATTATTTATTTTCTTTTGTTTTTTGCTTTGTTTTTTAAATCTTTTTGCTTTTAGTTTTAGGAAAATTATAAACTTTCCACTTTTTTTGTTTTTTTGTTTTCTTTCTTGCTTTATTTATTTTATTTTGTTTCTACTTACAACAAAATACTTATTGTTGCTATTTTTAATTATTACGAGGGCCGAACCATAAGACATTAAAGCATTTCAAATGAACTTTGAAAAAGTTGAAAGTTGGCATGGTATCATAAATTGACCCACACATAGCATGTGCATGTACAAAACGGACAATGGTATAATACTCGTCAGTTACAAAGTTGGCATGGTATCATCATAATAGTTGCGGGAGAAAGTCTTCACTTTTTCTTCGCTTGTGTCATTTGCTTATTGCGCCGTAACCATGGATAATCTTCACCGTTTATCAGGATGCTGGGGTCAGCCTTGATTTTAAAGGGAGGAATTTCATGAAACTTTTCATAATCTTCAGACATGTCTGTCTTGTCCTCCACTCCCACGATGTTCCTTTTTCCTGAAAGAACTATGTGGCATATAGGGCATGGACAACACATAAAACCATTCTGCTTGTTTGCCTCAGCCACTTCGAGAAAATCATGCACGCCCTTAATGTACTCGGAGGTGTGTCTTGAACCGTACATCCATTGTCGGTTCATCTGCGTGCATTATATATAATTAAGTGTGTCAAAAATCATTACAGAACATCATGAATAGATAATTAAGTGACCAAATTAATAGAAGTTCATCATCACATTAAAACCAAAGTACATACATAGTTCTCATCTAACAACATAAAGCTCTGCAGAGCATCTAAATTAATTAAACCATACACTGAAACTATGTAAAACATTTCAATGCGAAAACAAATGCGATCATAATCGCAACCAATGTAACAACTGATCCAACGGCATAATGATACCAAGCCTCAGTATGAATGGCATATTTTCTAATCTTTCTAATCTTCAAGCGCATTGCATCCATCTTGATCTTGTGATCATCGACGACATCCGCAACATGCAACTCCAATATCATCTTCTCCTCCTCAATTTTTCTAATTTTTTCCTTCAACAAATTGTTTTCTTCTTCAACTAAATTTAACCTCTCAACAATAGGGTTGGTTGGAATTTCCGGTTCAACAACCTCCTAGATAAATAAAATCTATGTCACGTTGGTCGGCATAATTGTCATAAACAATAAATGAACCAATAGTTATGAAAAGATAATATATATCACATCTGAATCATAGACAGGACGAGGGCCGACGGGGGCGGATACCAAAACCATCGCACTATATAAGATGCAATAATAAAAGTAAGAAAATTATACAAGTATCTATATAAACATACAAGTAAGAGTTTTTTTCCTTTCAGAAAGAAGATAAGAACAAGAGGCTCACCACGGTGGTGCCGGCGACGCGGGCGATCGACGGCGGTGAAGACGGGGACGGGACGTGACGGACCGCTAAACCTAGACAAATATTGAGAAAAATGGAGCTTGAAGGTGGAGCTTGGAGAGGAGAAAGCTTAAGTAGTGTGGCTCGGGCATTCCATCGAACACCTCGAGTGCATAGGAGGTGAGCTAGAGCAACACAAAGCTCTCTCCTCGCCGGCCACGAAAAACAGAGCAGTGAGAGTGCTCTGCTCGCGGGGTATATATAGGCAATTAATTGGTCCCGGTTCGTGGCATGAACCGGGACTAAAGGGAAGCCTTTGGTCCCGGTTCATTCCCCCAACCGGGACCAATGGTGGTGGGCCAGGAGCAAGGCACATTGGTCCCGGTTCGTCCCGCCAACCGGGACCAAAAGGTCCAGACGAACCGAGACCAATGGCCCACGTGGCCCGGCCGGCCCCCGGGGCTCAAGAACCGGGTCCAATGCCCCCATTGGTCCCGGTTCTGGATTGAACCGGGACTAATGGGCTGGACCAGCCTGGACCATTGCCCCCTTTTCTACTAGTGTTATTACAACTCAGAAATAAGAAGAAAATAATAAATATAGCAGAAAAGAAAAAAAACTATATAAAAAACTACTCAGAAATAAATAGAAGCAAAAATAGTTGTGATTAACTTTACTTAAAAAATGAGCATAGATGCTTATTTTTAATGACTTATTACAATTCAGAAATAAATAGAAAAAAAATAGTTGTGATTAACTTAACTAAAAAATGAGCATAGATGCTTATTTTTAATGACTTATTACAACTCGGAAATAAGAAGAAAATAATAAATATAGCAAAAAAAATATATATAAAAAACTACTCAGAAATGAGCATAGATGCGCTTATAGAGAAAATTCAACCTAAATTCATAATGAATTTCTAGTAATTTCAGAGAAATTCATATGAATTTAGATTAAATTTCCTGTATAAGGGCATCTGTTTTCATTTTGAGAGGAGCTCAACAAAGGGAGAGAGGGAGGGGCTTATAAATCGGTCTGATTCCCCTTCGGTTGGCGAGGTGGGACTAAACTCTGACCGCAACGAGGGCCAACCCTTTAGTCCCGGTTGGTGGCCTGAACCGGGACTAAAGGGCAGCCTTTGGTCCCGGTTCGTCCCACCAACCGGGACCAATGGTGGTGGGCGAGGAGCGAGGCGCATTGGTCCCGGTTCGTCCAACCAACCGGGACCAAAAGATCCAGACGAACCGGGACCAATGGCCCACGTGGCCCGGCCGGCCCCCGGGGCTCACGAACGGGGTCCAATGCCCCATTGGTCCCGGTTTTGGGTTGAACCGGGACTAATGGGCTGACCTGGGCTGGACCATTGCCCCCTTTTCTACTAGTGAAGGTTAAGGTTAGACATACACTACTAGATATTTACCTTTTGTGTAGATCGATGCTCGCCCTCCATGAGAGGTACGATCTTATATATAGGGCATGCTCAAATATGTCATTTGCATATATACATATATAGATCATCATATATGTCCTATTTAGTAATTAGTGAATGGCAATCTGGGTATATAGACCCTACCCCGAGTGAGAATACTAAACGTATCATACAAACAAGCCATGATGATTGAGAATTGAGCACTTCATGCACTCTAGACTCTATCACTAGAAGCCAATACCCTTTTGGCCTAAGAATTAAACAAGCAAGGCCATACTTGGGGTCTCAGTTGTAATATACTCCCTTTGTTCCATTAACTAGCAGTGTGCCTAGTTCCTGCCTAATACAATGAATTAGCCGGATGCATTTTGTGGACAAAACTAGCCAACTCTTCATAGCCTATCTCATTCCTACGTGCAGCCTGTCCTACCACCGCAGTATGTACCACGAGAGGTTAGTTTTGTCTAGACTTGCACGTCTGTGCAAATGCACACTACAATATGAAATTTCACCAAAATAAAAATATTGTGTGCACTATTAAGTGGAAAGGAGAGTATATAGCACTCACTATCTCCTATTAAAATCACAAACCATCCAAACAACTCAGGACTATGCCAGTATGGCTGATAATTAAGCACTTCATACACTCTAGACTATACCACTAGAAGACGAGACCACTTTGGCCTCACATGCATATATATATAGTACTCAGTATCTCCTACACCAACATCACAAACTCACATATGCATGCATGCTTACACATTGGTTACTACTAGTAAATGAGTACCAAGAAATAAACATGCAGAAACAATTATGCATGATTGCAGATAGCACAAAGTGCCGAACATGGAGATATTGGACTATATTTGCATAAATTGCACGCACCTTCTGTTCCATTGATCCGGTTGTTGGCCACTTTGTGAAGTAATCCATGCTTCTCTGCAGTGATCTTCTTGGCGGTCCTGCTACCGAAGCCCCCCACGTCGGAGTGTTCCACTTCCGATGGCCTCTTCCTCGATGTGCCATCCCGGCTGGAGCGAGGATCGGCGTTTGCAGGGGTGGCGTTGACGGCAGCGTTGAGGCTTCGCTCCCTGACAGGACGGAGGATGTTGTGCATCCCGTCGTTGGCCGGGGGCGTGGTCAGGAAGTCCCTCTGGCCTCCATTGAACCCCCTCATCAGTCAGGGTGGGAATGGGCCGGGTCGACCCATCGGGTCTTTGGCCCGACCCAAGAAAACAAGGCCGATGGGTCAGTCGGGTCGGCCTCATACAAAAATCGGGCCAGTAGAGCCGGCACTGAGTGACCCATTGGGCCAGCAGGGCCGACCCATCTCCGAGTACTGGAGTCCATCGGTATCACCAAATTCATCTTTAGCTTAGCTTATACCGTTATACGGCAACTAGCGATCAGCTAATTACAGTATACTAATTAGCCGAAACATCAACTAGCTAACATTTGTACACGTACTGGAATCCATTAACCCAATCCTCCTTTATAAACCGGACATGTAAAGAGCTGAAACTGTATATTGTGGTTCATTTGTAAACTTTAATTATTTCAATCATGCATGTTTAGGTCATAATTTGTTTTACTTCTAATAACATATTTTTGAGAATATTCTATTTGTAACCACAACCAAATATTGTATAAGAAAATAAAATTTGGGTCGACCCGAAGTACCCATCGGGCAGGCGAGGCCATTGAATTTTTTGAATTGGGTCGACCTGTGGCCTCTCAAATTGGCCTCGAGGCCAACGGCGCCGGGTCCAAGGCCAGGTCCGGGCCGACCCGTTCCCACCCTGACTCATCAGCATCTCCACGCTCTCGTCGCCAGATAACACTGCACATACACATCCAGATCCATCAGTACCAGACGTGCACAACCAAGCTAGGTCCTTGCGTATCCTGAAATTTTGGATGTACATAATCTGATCACTTTAAGAAGTAGTAACTGATACTTTTTCTCTTAAAGGAAAGAGAAGTAACTGCTCCTTTGAAGTTTCCTGTTCTTCAGCCGTTGTCCGGGGCTCCGGGCGCCAGTGCGTGCACGTGATGGGGCAAGACACTCTTCGCAATCAAGTTCACAACACTCATCAGTTAACAAAGACGAAAATTCTCTACGATCTTGCATCCATCAAAGTCTAGATTTATCAGATCTACCGGTCACAGTTGGTACGCACAAACAAGCTAAGGATTAACAGCACATGTACATCGATCCCTTTCTTATGACAAAGAGGAAAATTCTCTAGCATCTTGCATCGATCGAAGTCTAGATTTATCTGGTGAGGGCAGACCTACCAGTTGCAGTTGGTCCGTGCAAACAATCTAAGGAATGGATACATCTGGATGTACATCGATCCCTTTCAAGGAACTGCAGGAACATGTACAAGCAGAGGGGATCCAATACGTACCTTGGTATGTTTGTGTCTGGGTCATTGTTTCGACGTGGATGGGGTCTTCACCCGCGGTGAGCCCCCTAATCCCCTCGAGGGAAGCAGCGCCGGAAGCAAAGGCGTCGTCGCGGTGGTTCTCCATGGCTGCACGAACAGTGATTGAGGGCGAGAGAGAAGTCGGGTTGAGAGAGAGAGAGAGAGAAAGAGAGAGAGTCCTGGCCAAAGTTGCTGCATTTATTCTAAGAGCTGTGTGCGGCATGATGTGGTTCAAACAATTTGAACCACGTTTTCCCTCAATTTTTTTTTTGAACTATCGGTAGTCCCACTGACACATTCTTTGGGGAGTTTTATGAAGCAATCTGATAGAATAGTAGAAGTAAAAAAGATATCCTTTTGTTAGACCAGAATGCGCATATTCAAAATAAAATTATTTTTGTTCTTTTAAAATATTAATATATTTAGTTTTTCGTTCACTTATTGGAAAAAATACACATGGTAGTTAAAATATTTTCATCTTAAGAAAAGTATTCATATAATTAAGAAATTCTTCATATATTTTAAAAAAATCTTCATGTAAGTGTCCACCATTTTGAAATCATATTCAGAGAATTTTATAGATGGTCCATGTATTTGAAAAGCATCATGAAGGAAATCATAAATAGATGAAAGAAGAGAGAAAAAAAGAAAAAGAAAACCAGAAACTAAATGATCCTCAGGTATGGTCGGAAAAAGGCAGGTCTCGTCGAGAAGCCGCCAGGAAAAAAAATCGGAAAATTGCACTATCACCAAAAAATAAAAATGCAGGCGTCTTTTTATATATCTCGAAGGCCCATTACACTCTCAAAAGAGCTAGATCGGTCCACGTCGGATCGAGGGAGCGCAGCGGTTGGGCAGGAAAGCCTCCTCCTGCTAGTATTCAATGGGCCATGTGTTGGAAGGGACAAAAAAAATAGAGCCAACGAAAGCTTAGCAGGTAAGCAAAAGGGGCTCCCCTAAAAAGAAAGGGAAAGGTTTCTATATGGCGGACCGGCCGAGCGTTCGGCTGGTCCGGGCCGAGTGCGTTTGATTGCAGATTGTATACGAGACACGTTACCTGGCGCTGGGCCCACGCACTGCTCCACGTGTTGCCCTCCTTTCCCCTGGCCTATCTCTTACCAGTGCTGGACCTTATCCATTCAGTTCCCTCGATCCATTTCTGTCAGCTCTACGAAAAAACAACCCCAGATCCAACAAGCACTAGCCCCAAATCTCGACGACCGCCGTTGCCGCAAATTCCAGCGACGCCGGCGACCTCCGCGTCCCATGTCCCATCCTCTCTCTCTTGTTCCAAGCCCCACGACCTCCACTCCATTTTTGTTGCGAGCCAAGCACGGGAGCTGGAACCACCCGCGGCTCGTGCCGAATCGTCGGTGCGCTGCCTACCGCCTGATCCGGAGCTGAACCAGCACCGCGAGGTGTTGCAACCGGAGCTGGAACCGGCGAACTTCAGAGCTACCAACCCGCGCAGGTGGTGATTTTAGCTGTGCCTTCTTGTCGGATTTTGGTGGAACCAGTGTTCTGTTTTGCTGGAACTAGCTTTTTTGTTTGCTACAATCGAACCACTGGGATCCCCTGTTGATTTTATTTGCTGGAACCAATATTTTTTTCAGCTGGAACTAGCAATCCTTTTTGCTACAACCTTTTATGTTTTGCTACAATCGAACCACTTGGAGTCTCCCTGCTGAGTTATTTATTTGCTCGAAGCATTCTTTATTTTTCTTGGAAATAGCAATCCTTTTTGCTCCAAATCAACTACCAGATTTTCTTCACTGGTTATTTTTTTGTTGGAACCGATTTCTTTTTTTTTTTGCTGGAACCTGCTAATGTTTTTGCTTCAACGGAATCGGCCGGCGAATAAGTTGCATCCACACCGACCAGTTATGGAATCGGACGAGCAGGCAAGTCGTTTTGCTGGAACCGGCCTTTTGTTTTGCTACAACCGGCAAAGTTTCTGCTGCTTCGGCGAGGTGTTTCATTGCGACAGTCAGCGACGACGATGGTATTTCGGCTGGAATCGGTGATGTGTTTTGCTGGAACTGTATTTGATTTTTGCTACTACCGGTGACAGTGGCTTTTTTGCTGATGAATTTTGTTTTGTTTTTGGCTGGAACATGGTGGTGGGAGCTCATGATGCGTCAAGCCAGAGTTGGATGATGAAGGCGATGCTACGACCTTCATCAGCTGATGCTACAACCTTCAGCGGCGGGAGCTACAAGCAACAATGGCGAGATGGAAAAGCTATGACCATGGAGTTGATTTGCTGGGACGGGGGACGGGGGATAGCGGTGGTGGCGGAGCTGCAACAGGGCTGGTGGTGGAGATGGGATGGTGTGACCCCATGCTGCAACCATGGGGCGGTCGGGCGCGGCGACAGGGCCCTCTGGCGTGCCGGCACAAGCAAACCGACAGCAAGCACGGGTCATGGGGCGGTCGAAGAGCGCAGGTCGCGCGGCCGTGGGGGAGGCCGGCGAGCGCGGATGAGGAGGAGCGCAACAGGATGAGGACGAGTGGTTGCTTATCTTTAGATGAACGACGGATCATACGGTTTAAAAGTGATGTATCATGCGGTAGCGCAGCGACCGGCCCAAATTTGGGCCGGTACACCGGCGCCTATCACTCGCCAAAAAGAAAAAGGTAAGCAAAAGGGGCACTCACAGAACCGCACCTTCCGTTTCTCTGCCTCCCCGTTTTCTTCGCCCGCTCTTCCGTGTGACATATTGGAAAAAATATACATGGAAGTTAAAAGATTTTTATTTTATGATAAGTGTTCGTATAATTAAGAAATTCTTCATATTTTTCTAAATGTTCATGTAAGTGTACACCATTTTCAAAACATTTTCATGGAATTTAAAAAATGTCCACGTATTTGAAAATCAACATGAAGGAAAGCATAAATAGAAGAAAATAAAGAGAAAAAAGGAAAAAAGGAAAAGAAAACCAGGAAAAAGATGTGATCCTCATATATGGCCGAAAAAGGCCAGATCTCGTAGAGAAGCTGTCAGGTTTTTTCTTCATGAAAGTGCACTACCACCAAGAAATGCAAGCCTCTTTTCACATATTTCCAAGGCGTATAATAAAGCAATTACAAAAAAAATGCAAATATCCTAACCTTCTTACTTGCTCTAGTTGGGATTAAAAGGTTTGCGTGCCGATGTGCCGAGACCAAGGCAGAGCGCATGGTACAAAATTAGAAATTGAGCTCCTAATCATCCATTGGTACACCCTAGCAAGAGAGACCGAATTAGCCACGCACTACTAGAAAAAAGCCTAATAGTAGCACGGGTTAGCCTAGTAGTAGCACGGGTTAAATAGCTATTAGCACCGCGGGTGTCTGCGCTACTACTACGACGCTACAGCTAACTGGTAGTAGTAGCATGGTACATCCCGCGCTACTAGTACGTGTATTAGTAGTAACCCGGGTTTCACACGCGCTGCCACTAACTATCTGTAGCACGTGTCTGTGACCTGCGGTAGTACTATTATTTTCGAAAACCAAAAAAAAATCTCGATGTCGTGCGTGTTATCAATGGTGTCGATGGCTCGATCTAGCAACAACAGGGGTCGCCGGAGGTGTGGACGGGGCAATGGCAGACAAGATCTAGCGACGGCTATTGAAGAGGGACCGGATCTAGGGTAGGGCAAGACGATGGTGTGTGGATCCTCTTCCGAGCCAAGGCAGAGAGCTCCTGGTTGGCCATGTCAACGACCTACGCAGGCATGGAGTATAAACACGCGCTACTAGTAAATGTGTGCCTATAAACTTTTCCCTAGTAGTGACGCATTCTATTAAACTCGTGGTGTGCGTCATCCAGCACGGTGACGCTGGCATGGAAACTACAATCACACCTAAACCGATGAGGAAACGCCATCCACCATGGTGTCGGACCACTGGGTGGGCAAGCCACCATTCCCATCAGTGACCCAGCAAACACACAGATGCATGTTAAAAGACACACGAACACATACACACACACACACACACAGATGCACGTTAAAACACACACACACACACACACACACACACACACACACACACACATGTCTTGGATTATGCAACCCAACCAGTGCTCACTAGCCACAGTCCTCACCACCTGGCCATTGCGACTTTGTGATGATCACCCTCTCTCTTGGTGAACTCCATCTCTTCCTAAACTCATCGTGTAGCCTGGCCACAAGCGGTAGGATTGTTAGTATGGATAGTGGGTTGAATAGACTACAAGAATGACTATTCTCCTAATTTTAAAGTTGATGCAGTTTTAAGCTTTTCTACTATAGGAACCTATAAACAACCAACATAAGCAAGTGTACAAGACTATAGCAAAGGAAGACAAAGACTTTCATGTGTAAAGAGTAAAAGTTAGGCGTACACAAACATGGAGAGGCTCTTTAAAGATGTTTCTCATGGTTTCAATAGTTGGTGATATCGTACTCCACACTAAAAGTCACATCGAACCTTCTAGAATCACATTAGAACCTGGTAGGAACAAGTCCACGGATGACTGCACCCAAAAGGATCCACAAAGCAGCAACCAATTCGTGAAGAAACCATAAAAAGCAGAAAATAAAAATAAAGAAAAAAGGGGAAAGAGAAAATAAACCCATTTTCAACCGAAAGTGACTAGCAGGGCTTGCCTGCCAGGTTGTCATAATTCTGACATGCAAAAGAATATGTTAAGAAAACTCCATCGGGAAATATGTCGTACTCTGACAGTTTACATAGTTAATTGCATGTTGGTACCACAATTATGGCTAGTGTAATAAACTGGTACTAAACTTTAAGCTTTTGCTTGTCGGTGCCAAGTTTGGGGGCCGGGACAACAAATCGAGCTGGCAATATGGGACCACAATACATAGAATCTGGTGTATGCTTATGTATGAATGCTCCAATACCGCGCCGTTGGCGCTAGCTGCGATAATTGGCGCGCACATTCGGAGGCTATGGGCCAGGCCAGCTACATTTGGCCAATCAGTTGATTGGTGGACCACTGCCCGTTGACTGTCTTCATGTCGACCTTCTTGACAGGTTAGTAGTTGACCATTGACTTTTTATGGAAAATAGTGCCAACTTTTTTTGCAAATATGTAAAAAAAATTGCAAGTTTGAAAACCGTTCATGGATTTTAATTATTTTTAACAAAATTTAAAACTGTTCATGAATTTGAAAAGAGGTCACGGATTTGAAAAAAGTTCACCAATTTGGAAAACCTTTGTGGATTTGAAGAAACTGCGCAGATTTTAGAAATGTTCACAAATTTGTACATTTTTATGGATTTCAAAAAATATCGTGTTCAAAAAGTTTGTGAATTTGATAAATTCCCAAGAATTTGAAATAGGTTCACAGAATTTAATTTTAGTTTTTCCAATTTAAAGAGTTCAGGTATTTTAAAAATGCTCATGAATTTGAAAAAAGTTTACACATTTTCAAATAGTCACAAATTGAAAAATTACATTGATCCAAAATAAATAATAAAGCCAGAATAGAAAATAAAAATGCAAAAATAAGGCCCAAAAAGTAGAAAAATTACATGAAAAAACAGCAACAACGTTGGAAAACTGGTCAAAGAAATCTAGTCCAAATACCTGTGGAAGGACTGATATAGGGCCCAATGCTGTACTTTCGCGGTGACTATATCTCACCTGGTGCGACTGTTCCTTCCGTCCCGCTGCAGCTTATGCCCCGTACTGTAGCTACTGGGCTAGCCCATTTTCATATGCGTTTTTTCCTTCGCTTGGTTTCGTTCGACCGAGTTTGCTAGTTCGTTCGCCTCGCTCACTGGGTCGGTTCCTGAATTGCTCGGTCCGGTTTTCTATCAGGTTTTTTGTTTTTGTTTTTCCTTCTTTTTCATTTTCCTTCCCTTCTCCACTTTTTCTTCATCCTTTTTTGGTTTTTTGATTTGTTTACGTTTTCAATGTTTTCTCTGTTTCTCTCTTCCTTTTCTCCTGTTTTTCCACTTTATTTCTTCATTTTTATTTGTTACTTTCTATTTTTTTATTGGTTTTTTCTTTTCTTTCGTTCTTTTTTTGGTTTCCTATTTTTCTTTCTTGCTCTCATCGATTATCTTTGTTTCTTTCTCGGTTTTCTTGGTTTTCAATCTTTAGAATTGGTTTCTTTGGGGTTTTCACTTCATTTGTTTTTGTTGGTTTTCTGATTTTTCCTTTCTTTTTGTCGTTTATCATCGGTTTGTTTTTGTTCAACACTTGTTACCTTTTTCTCAGTTCACATACAAAAAATGACGTATACATCTGAAATATTTTTTATATACACATTTAACATCGAAGTACATGATTGATATTTTTACTGTCTACTTTTTGCGCATATATATTGCACAGTTTGGTACTTATAGCATATATTTTTCTAATACATGGTTATCATTTTTTTAAAATAAAAGAATAACAATTCTTTAATACATGGTCAACTTTTTATTTCTAGACACATTTAATATTTTCTAAATACATGGTCAAGATTATTTATACACATTTAATATTTTTCAAATGCTTGAAAAACATTTCCTAAGTATAG
Organism: Triticum dicoccoides; assembly: GCF_002162155.2. Lineage (NCBI taxonomy): Eukaryota > Viridiplantae > Streptophyta > Magnoliopsida > Poales > Poaceae > Triticum > Triticum dicoccoides. The sequence goes on from NC_041391.1 coordinate 26,548,344, forward strand.
GATTAAAAAAATTGATACATGGTCAACCTTTTTTACACATATTTAACATTTTTTAAATATAAGATTAACCATTTTTAATATGTAGTCAAAAACTTTTATGTACACATTTAATATTTTTCAAATGCTTGACTAACATGTTTCAAATACAAAGATTAACAATTTTTTTAATATATGGTCAACAGTACTTCTATACACATTTAGCATTTTTTCAGTTCTTGATTTACATATTTATAATACTTGTTTAACATTTATTTAAACGCTCAATTTTTGTGAAATACATGATCAACCTTATTAACACACATTGCTTATTTCTTTCATATAATTTTAGTGTATATGAGAAATATTTCTGTTTAGTAATTTGACATTTTTCAAACGCTTGGTATTTTTTTTCCAAATGATTGATGTAAAGTGTGTTTTTGTAATATGGTTATTTACAATATTTGAAGTATTTGCACAAGTAAAAACAAAATTATTATTTTTGGAAAAAGAGGCTGTGGCAACTAGCGCGCCTGGGTCGGCCATCTCGGGCTCGCCTTCAGACCAGTCTTCCTTACTTTTGGCTATAAGAAAGACATAGGGGCGTCTACGTATGAATATGGCCCTTCGTCCCGGTAATGTACATGGGCCAAATTTGACTGAGGTGTAACCATGATGTGCCCCCCTTCATGTGGTGTCTCTCGTCCAATAGTCACCGTTCACTATGTTCTCTTGTTTTCCTAAGAAAAACTATGACTCGTTTCTCTCCTAGTCTACCCCACTCATCCCCACCGCCTCAGGCCTGCACCAGTGGCCAAAGTTGGAGAAATGGAGCCGACGTGCATGGTAGGTGGTGAGATAGAGATCGCAGTACAATCCACAACCAAATCTTGCTTATATCAACCCTGTTGTGTCAAGAATAGATGATGTGGCTGAAGATTAAATTTCCTGAATCCGGCACACCATTGGTTACCAAAGCCTGTTTACCTTAAGGTTGCCAAAATCATGTTGTGCTCTGTTTTATCAAAAGCCTTTCAAAATCTAACTTTAACACCGCAATAGGGTCTTTAGATCTGACACCGAGGCAAATTCTGGATCTATGAAACCCATTCTGGTTAAACTGAAATAGCTCAAGAATCACTTGTTGCAACCTATTTGAAACGGAGCTTGGTGATTAACTTGATTGTGCACCTGAGAAGGGAGATTAGCCTGAAATTATTAAATGTATTAGCACCATTCATTTTTTGGATCAGAGATATATGAACCGTTGATGTTTTGCAAGCAAAGACCCCCTTTGCGGAACTGGTTGCATAGATCATATAAATCTTTCTTGATGATATGCCAGTATTTCTTAATGAAGTTAGTATTAAGCCATCTGGCCCAAATACTTGTTTGAAGGAAAAAGTAATAACATCATCAATTTCCTTTTAAGAGAAAGGGTCCCCTAGGAAAAAAAAGATTAGCATGTACATGCAAAAGATCCAGAAACTAACTAGGCACAGATACTTGAGCAGATTGTACTAGTCTTTCTTTAAAAGCTTCAAAGAAATGATTAGGTTTAGCCTGATGTTCTGATAAGGTGAAACAAGATTGTGAGAAAAGCTATATTGTTGTGTTTGTGCTGGGTAGTGGCCAGGGCATGGAAGAATTTTGAGTTTTAACTTCCTAGAGTCACCTATTTGATTTCCACCCCTTTGCGGCTAGTTAACTTTCTGTGTGTGGAGAAGCCCAGATAAATGCTCTTTTACATCCTTCGTTAAAGCCAATTCAATGGGGTAAAGGTCTAAGAAATTCTCAATGGAGTCTAATAGAGATATGATACTGTTAGCATCAACAATGTCATCTCTGACTAAAGAGAAGGATCTGGCCCAAGTTTCTTTTGATGTTCTCTAAGTAGTTTAAACTTGCAGTAACCCTTTTGGCTACATCTGCATAATTAATGGACTGGGTCCAAACTAATTCAACCATGTTTAGGAAAGTATCATGTTCCATCCTCCAATTTTCAAACCGAAAAACCTTGCTCTTGAACATGCTAGTTTGAAGCTGGAAACCCAGCAATGAACACAAAACTATATGTCCGGTTCAAAGACCCACCTCGTACGTTCTGGATAGAGAACAACCATACACGTTCAACAACTCTCCAAATTCAGAAGAAGGCAGGCATATCCTATCCCATGGATTTGGATGCACAGTGACGTTCATGCACGCGTTCACTCTAATATCCATCTACCGGAGCTGATTGATGCGTCCTGCATGCATGGCGCCGAGTCAAAGTTGGTCGTGTTTCTCACCCTGAACATGCTAGTTTGAACTAGAAGACCCAACACTCTATATCTAATAACTAGATCATTGATGGCGCGCGTTGCTGCGCCCGTCTATTTGTACAATGAAATGGTATGAATTTTGATAAATATATGACTACATGAAATATATTGAATTTACCTAAACATAATAATACATTAGTAGGTAATCCAAGGAAATCTCACATATACTCAGTAAAAGCAAGGTAACATGAGAACGGCGTTTTGGTGCCCGGGTGCATGTGCACCCGGTCAAAAAAAAATTTGTAAAAAATTCAGAAAAATTCCAAAAAAATTTGGGTGGTAGACAATTTGATGCGTGAGGTACGCTCCAATTTTCAAAACATTTGGACTTCTGTGCAGCTCTCAGCAAAAAAGACAAATTAGACCAGAACAGTATATGAACAGTACACATTTTTACAGACCTCCGATTTGTCTTTTTTGCTGAGAGCTGCACAGAAGTCCAAATGTTTTGAAAATTGGAGCGTACCTCACGCATCAAATTGTCCACCACCCAATTTTTTTTGGAATTTTTTGAATTTTTCTATTATTTATTTTGATTTTTTTCATGAGCGCAGGTGCAGATGAGCTCGGGCTCAGATTCGAATTTTCGAGGTAACATATACAAATTGGCTTTGTATAACAACATACACAACAATTTAGATGGTAAATATAACATGTGCATTTCTTGTGGAGGGCGTCATATTCATAGGACAAGAGTCCTAACAAGAATTAAATTAGCTGCAATATCAAATAAAGATATGCTAAATACTACCATGCGAGCGGGATATGTGGTAATCATATTTCTCTTTTTTGTTTACTTGTATTGTTAAAGAGCAACCATGCTGAAACCTATATACAAGAAAGTGGCAGACTAGCAATTTCATTTGATACATGAAAAGGCTTATGAAAACAAACCAGCATAGAAAATGGTGTCGCTACACTTGCACAAATTAAATAATGCCCAAATTGAAATGTCAACCAATCAGCAACCACCTGCGTCGCATACAGAAAAGAAAATTTCCCAGTCAGGACAAGCTAATTGATACATCAAGTAACATCATGTATAAGATGAAAGACAGAGAGTATTACAACAAAAGTGACTACTGAAATAAATGCAAGATATGCGTAACATGCAGTACACCTAGCATGTATCCATTGCGTCCTAATTGAGCTGCTCAAGCTAGATATCATTACTTAGTTATGCATTATTACTGAAATAAATTCCAACAAAGATTCAATCAAATTTTATTGCATGAGTATCTACATACATAAAACTTGTTCATATGTGAAAACATAACATCCGTTCATCTGGCAACAATCAAGTTATTTCAAGTTTGAACTATCACTACCACTATTGTGAAACCTTGTTCGACAACCCAAAAAATGATGTCCTAAATTTAAACCCAGCTAGGGCGATTAGTTTTTTTTATCTCTAGGAATTATATACTAAGGTTAAACGTTCTACAGAAAGACAATTACAGGAATCGGTAGCAAACATGCTTTCTGCTCTTTTTTGTTTGCATACCTCGGAAGTCAGAACCGTAATAAGAAAAATAAGTATTTATGACCTCTAGGAAAATAAAATGGAACAGATCTTTGTGTTCTTGAGGCCAGCTTGTAAGGTTCAACCATATTCACCACATGGTGTCAGTGCCATCACATGGTAAAATTAGATACTAAGTCTGTACCCAGATACTCATGAATTAGAGAGCAAAAAAACCGTACCTAATTTCTAATCTTCATGTAATACTACTGCAACTCATAACTGAAAAAGGACCACATGATTTAGATAAAGCTAATCTATAGGATGTGTAAAATTAATTTCCTCCATAAATATTTCCTTTCACTCATATCAGATAAAGATAATACTGCTGCAACCGGCTCTATCAGTTCAGGAGCAAATTCACATAGGGGGTGAGTGGATGACTTGAGAGAAACAAAGCTTGCAAATTTGAATGTAGAGGATTGTCTAGTTACCTTGGAGAAGGGGATTTGACATCAATGTCCAGAGGAGTTACATGATGTATTGCATAATCAGAAGAGGATTTTCAACTATGAATAAGCATTGCCGAAGATTTTTTTTCCATAGATATTGTGACTGTGCAACACAACATTCAGAAATAAAATCGGTAGTATTGTACCTTGCACGGAGTCCACCAGTTTCCCATCGTGGCCTTCTGCCTAACAAACCCCAAACACAAAGACATCAACATTCTGCTATTATTACTCTCTCATCAGGTACACATTATTTTACAGGTTAGAATATACCCTCCACTTACAAATTTCAATCCAAGATTTCATTTCTGTGGATGGCGATAGTGTCCTCAAGCTGCAGTATATCGGAGTCGATGGTCATCACCCACTCCAAGACCTCCGGTGTGCTGGACGAACCTGCCAACAATAAGCAACCACCAAAATGAGCCAACACCGTCGTCGTCGTGGACAACTGGTAAACAGGCACGAGACGGCCAGCAAGTAGATGACGAACCTGAGGACGGTTCCCTAGGTGAACCATGGGGCGCCGACCTTCAGATCCGGCTGGAGCAGGATGCTTTAGCCTCCCTTGGCAATCTGCTCCTGGCTTGCCTTGAGGTCACCACGAAGGGGTTCAACAGGCCGGAGGCGGTCTTCTCCTCCCCCCATTCGCTACCACAACCAAATCACACCTACAATACAAAATGGGGAGAAACGTATAAAAAACCTTACTACCACAACCAAATCACACCTACAATACAAAATGGGGAGAAACGTAAAAAAAAAACTTGTAATGTGTTGCTGCTGCTGCTGCGGCGGACACACAAACACACAAAAAGGAGTTGCAGATTGCAATGTGGTACATAAGAAATCAGTAGGCTTTAGTAATCATCAAAACACAAATTCAGCAATAAGTATGAACGGTATTTCTCCCAGTTGATCTAGTGTATGGTGACGGCGGTGCTCAGATCCCACGACGCGCTCGACAACAGCATGAATCTCGACGCGTTAGCCGTATCCCCTCGAGACAAGCCAGGTCGCCGGCACAACCCCAAGCCCTCCTCGCCTCTGCCCAAGGTAGTCGCAGCTGCCATTTCTGCACCGCACAACAGCAAAAGCCATCTCTGTTAGCGTCGTCGTCCCCCAAGCCTGCTTTGTTAGCGGCACTGGCGCCGAAGCAGGCGGCAGCCACGTGCTTTTGGCCCCGCCAGCAAAGCCTGCACGCAAGCTACATTCCCTGACCAAGGAGAAGCCCAGGTAGCCGACTGCGATGGAGGCCGTCCAGATCCTCAACCAATGCGAGGAGCCGCCAAACCAATTATGTTTCAATGTGAAGTGTGAACTATCCTCGAACACTAAATGGAGAGATCAGATTAGAAAGTTGCACATGAATTGTATTATCAAATACCTATCCCGGGCCTCCTCTCCAACAGTTCCACGTAGAAAAAAGTAGTAACTGACACATGCAGATATACACAAAAAGAAGGATATGGACAATTCTTAGATCCATACCCTTCGCCA
>NC_041391.1:26554243-26565189 GCF_002162155.2 Triticum dicoccoides
CCACTCGCCTCCGCTGCCATGGCAGCAGCCTGCAGCTCGGCCTCCTCACGCGCTCCTCGATCTCGCTCTCGGTCGGTGTAGCCCTGTTCTGGAGCCGGATGCGCTGTACATCGCGGTGGTGGAGACGCCGGCAAGCGGTCTGCGAGACGACGGATCGACGAAACCCGATGCTTGGAACGGGCTGTGTCCGGGCTTTTCCATGGGGCTTGGTTGGAACGTGAGATCCCCAATTCGAAGACGATGGAGGAGGGGAGATCAGGAGGAGGAAGGATATCTTCACCCTCCGCGTCAACTATCCCGGCCCGGGCGCAAGCCCGCTTGCGGTCAAGCGCGTGCAGTCTCCTACCCAGCGTGAGAACCCGTCGCAGCTCCGGCGCAAGCCCTACACAGGCGGACAGAAAGAGAGAGATCGAGGAGAGGAGTCGTCGAGGGAAATTCCTATTTGACGCTAACTGCGTCAAAATGTCGGGCATTCGCACAGGCGATCTCCCCCGAGCGCAAGACCTGGGCCGGCCCACTTCCTTACAGCGATGCAGCCGGTTTTGGGAACCTTCCAGAAGGTTCCCTGAACCGGTTTTTTATTTTTATACCAGTTTTATTGTTTTCTTTCGTTTTTATTTTTTATTTTTCTGTTTCATCTCTTTAATCCTTTTTTCTGTTTCTTTTTCTTCTTTCTTTTATTTTTTCTGTGTTCCTTTTTCGTTTTTTGTTTCTTTGTTTTCAAAATTGTTTGAGAAGTTTAAAATTTGTTCGTATTTCTAAAGAACGTTCAATTGTTAAAAAATGTTCGTGGTTTGGAAAAAATGTTCATCATTTAAAAAATGTTCGGGCATTTCAAAAACTGTTCTTGTTTTACAAAAAATGTTTGGAATGTTTTTGTTCATTTTCTTCATAAATTTTAAAAAGGTTCTTGTTTTCAAATTTCCTCCACAAATTCCAAAAATTCTTCATATTTTCATTTTTAGGAGTTTAAAATTCTTCCACTTTAAAAAATCGTGTTTGCAAATTTTGTCCAGGGATTTCAAAATTTGTTCACATTTCCAAATTTGGTTTTGGAATTTGGAAAATGTTCCTGTTTAAAAAAAATGTTCATGATTTTCAGACAATGTTCTTTTTTTGAAAAACTAAGAACATTTTTTTAAAAAAAAGAACATTTTTTCATACATGAACAAAAATTTAAACTGACATGATTTAAAAAACTAAGAACATTTTTTGAAAAACAAGAACATTTTTTCATACATGAACAAAAATTTGAAAATAAGAACATTTTTTGAAATTTGTGAACAATTTTTTTGGAATTGGTGAACAAAAATAGAAAATGGGGACAACTTTTTAAATTCAGAACAAATTTCTTTTAACTGAGAGCAATTTTGAAAAGGAGAACATTTTTTATATACATGACCAAACAGTTGAAACGGAAACTTTTTTCTAGTGCTTCGACATTTTTTGAAAGTGCGAACATTTTTTACATAGGTGAACATTTTTCAGCTGTATAAACTGAACATGATTTAAAAAATAAGAACATTTTTTAATACGTGAACAAAAAATTGAAAAATAAGAACATTTTTTAAAATTTGTGAACAATTTTTGAAAACAGGCATTTTTTAAATCCATGCCATTAATTTTCAAATTTCTCAAAAAATGAATAAAAATAATTTGAACAATTTTTGAAAAAACAGGAACATTTTCTGAAAATTCAGAACAAAAATTTGAAAGCAGGAACATTTTTTGAATTTATGAACAAATTTGTGAAATGGGAACATTTTTTGAATTCTTGAACAAAATCTGAAAAACAGGAAAAAAATGATTTTCGGATTTTTTTTTGAAAATAAACTTGAAAAGAAAAAAGGAAAAGAAAAAAGAAACAGAAAAAAGGAAACAGAAAAAAAGTAAAAGTAAAAGAAGAGAAATAGAAAAACGAAAAACGAAAAAGAAACTAAAAAAAGCCGGTTCAGGAACCTTCTAGAAGGTTCCCATAACCGGAAAAAACCGGCTGGAAACATCATAGAAGGTTCCAAAACCGGGGTCTGCTGTAACGCTAAACGGGCCGGCCCACTCGGTCGCTCCCTCGCACCTGCCCTGTGCGAAGCGCCGACTGCTTGCCGCAGCGAGCGTCCAATAGGAGTTCCCGTCGTCGAGGTGGAGATTTGCAACGGCGAGTCAGCACGGGAAATGGGCTAGAAAACTAAATACCGGCCCAATTAACCACAGTGGACCAAAAAAGCTACGGAATAGCTGCCCTTAAGGACAGCCAGCCCATCTCGTGAAAAAAATCGTGCTGGCACAAGATCTAACGGCCAAGATTGTTTAGTACATAAAAACGGATGGCCGAAAACGCAAATTGCTGTGAGGGCTGGGATTAGATGCGGTTATACTGTCCTTAATAAAGATGATATTGCTTATTGTGGTACATCACGGAAATTGCCTCCAAAGTTGCAAAATATTACCCACCAATGTCACCTATAAGTGATAAAAAAACATTTCACACAGGGAAACATTTCACACAATGGGTAGATATGAACAGACACGTGCGCACTAGTTTTCAACTGATTCATCATTAGGCCAGTTAAGAAACCTGCTGCTACTGCATCTAATTACATGCATACCGTTTGTGTTCATGAAGGAGGAGACCCAGGACGGTGTTCAGGGTGGCTACCCCGGCGGCGGTGGCGGCTGCGGTTGCTGCTACAGCTGCGCCGGCCCCGACGAGATCCCGGAGCCCAAGTATCCGTGGGAGGTCCGCAACTAAGTACCGGACGCAGCAGCGTGCAAGCGTAGTATAGACGTACTACCGTTGCTCTCGTTGCACGCACGTAGTAACTACTCGTATACATAGTCAATAAGAAGGTAGGTGCATGTGTATGTATGTATGTACGTATACATACCATTGCACAGATATCTTGATCCAATTCCATTACTCCGTTCTGGTCGTGTTTTCTTTTACCCCTGTAAGAGTTGTATTTCTTGCTCAATATGCAGGCAACTCTCGCGCATGCATGTTATGAAAAAATCTCAGGTCTCCGAAGCTAAAATTCCCCAACAAAAGCTAAAAAAAAATATCCCTCACAGAAACGTGTAGCTTTTATTTGGCAGGGGCGAAAGTTTTAAACAATAGCTAATTGGCATGAGATACTACCACATATGGTTTTGAGAACGCAGCCGTCAAGATGGTCAAACCTAGGGGTGGGCGTTCGGTTACACCGAACCGTTCGGTTCGGTGCTTCGGTCGCTGGGAATATTCGGTTCTAGGAAATCAAGCACCGATCGGTCAATGGTAATTAGGCTAACCGAGGCTTCGGTCCACCGTTAGAATCGGTTCGGTGTCGGTTTGGACCGAACACACCCAAGAAAGCCCATGGGCTGGGGCGCTGCCCAATGGGCTGGTCGGCTGGAAAAGGAGCTTCCTCTTTTTTCATTTTTTCTAGCGACAGAGACATGTTCAGGCTGGGAAAGAACAAGCAAACAACGGCGCTTCTTCAGAGTAGTTTTCTGTGAGTCGGACCCTGCTGCTGCATCGTTTGTCCCCATGGTCTCCTCTGTCGTTGAAGACATCTAGAATACAACGCAAATGTCAATTACCAACGATTCAGAGAGGAAAACTAATCAAAGCACATGTAACCATTGAACTGAACAGTACGCTAATCAAATCACCATTGAACTGAACATGTACGTTGTACACATGTTGGGTGAGGAATTCCGCTGCTGGGTTACTGTGCTTGCAGTAGCCGGCCGCTGTTGTTCTTCCACAGTTCCGTTACCAATTTCCGCCGGACGGCGCCGTCACCTATGGCTAGGGTTCAGAGCTGCGGAAGGGGATGGGGAAACTGATGCAATCCCTATAATATATAGGGATTTCGGCAGGGAACAGATCGAGCGAGACTTGCGGTCTTCGGAGAGGAAGGTATCATCCACGCCGCGATTTTTGGAGACGAGATTTGGGAGGCGGCAAGGACGCATCCCTTCCGCGCTTCGTTGATTTTGGAGGAGGCACAGGCCGGGGCCGCCGACCAGTTTTAGCACGTTTAGGGGCTTCGGTTGCTCGGTTAGTTCGGTTGATAGAGGGCCACGACCGAAATCACCGAACAAAGTTCGGTTTTCCACCAACGCTAACCGAGCATGGTACCGAGAATTTTGGTGTCGGTCAGTTCGGCTTCGGTGCAGGTTAATATGGTTTGGTTGATCGGTTCTCGGTTTATATGCCCACCCCTAGTCAAACCTATTGACATATGGCCAGAGAATATTCATGCATGGAAAAATATCCTAAAAATTCAAAAACAGTTTGCGACTTACAAATAGTTTATTCATTCATAAAATATTGGTTGACTCAAAAAATGCGTGCATTTTAAGAAAATTTAGTTAAATCAAAAAAATGTTCTTGAATTAAAATTTTGTTCCATCAATTTCCAAAACAATGTTCGTCCATTCTAGAAATGTTCGTCCATTCAAGTAAATTGTTAAATTTTTTTTTTGCAAATAGTATAAAATTTTCATGAATTCAGAAAATGTTCTTGGTTTTAGAAAATGTGTGAAAATTTGTAAAAGTGTTTATGAATTTGAAAATTGTTCATGATTTCAAATATGTTCACGAGTTTAAAAACAAGTTCATGATTTCAAGAAATTGAGTGATAGTTATCTCGGCGATGCAGCAAAACGTGAGCATAACCATTGAAGATTATGATTTGTTTTTTCTTCCATTAGAACGCACTGGCCCTTTTTCTAGTGAATACATAAAAATATGGCTGATTCGAAGACCCACCACGTACGTACGTTCCGGATAGAGAACGACCATACACGTTCAGCAACTCTCCAAATTCAGAAGAAGGCACGCATATCCTATCCCATGGATTTGGATGCGCCGAGACGAAGTTTGTCGCGTTTCTCACCGCACATAGTCTCGCAAATTTCGTCGCCATTAATTTTGCACACGTGCAAATGACGCCAAGCAAGTGTATGCAGCTGAGATGTTAATGAATGCCATCCATCTCCCAACCTCTAACGCTCTCTTGCCACCAACCGGCCGCCCTAGCTACGTGTCCACGTTGCCTACTCCACGTAATACATCGTCTTGCCGACGAAGCTCCTATGGAGTCATCGAGGAGATCGAGGAGAGCTCCCCCATCTCATCCAAGCTGGCCTCCACTGGCCTCTCCCGCCTATATATACATTCGCTTCGCATCTTCATCTCATCCATCACACAACACACAACCTAGCTAGCTACTGCAAGGTACTTGTACTTGCTGCTGATCAATCTTGCACACCCAGTTGAAGGTCGGCCAGACGAGGGTGTCTGTCAAGCATGGCGTCCAAATGTCTCATTGTGGTTGCTGTCCTTCTTGCTGGGGCTTTCCTCGTGGCCACAGCTGAACAAACTCGTGCGCACTAGTTTTCAACTGATTCATCATTAGGCTAATTAAGAAACCTGCTGCTACTGCAACTAATTACATGCATACCGTTTCTGTTCATGCAGAGGCCAACAAGGAAGACACCGAGCCCGGTGTTCAGGGCGGCTACCCTGGACACGACGGAGGCGGTGGCGGCGGTTATCCTGGACACGGAGGAGGCGGTGGCGGCGGGTACCCTGGACACGGTGGGGGTGGCGGCGGCGGCTGCAGTCACCGATGCTGCGGGCACGGCGGCTGTCACTGCTGCGCCGGCCCCGACGAGATCCCGGAGTCCAAGTATCGGGCGGACGTCCGCAACTAAGTGCCGGATGCAGCAGCGTGCATGCGTAGTATAGACGTACTACCGTTGCTCGTTGCACGCACGTAGTAACTACTCGTATCCATGGTCAATAAGAAGGTAGTGGATGTGTATGTATGTACATATACGTACACATTGCACTGTTATCCTGATCCAAAACCAGGACCCCGTTATGGTCGTGTTTTTGTTTACCCTGTAAGACTTGTCTTTGTTGCTCAATATGCAGGCAACTCTCGTGCGTGCATGTTATAACAAAATCTCAGGGCTTCTTATCTTAGTTAAAGTTCCTTAACAACAACTCAAAAAAATAAATCAATACCCCTATAATATATCCGCGTCCTCTATTTCAACACGGCGTCCCATCTTCATCGCCACTTATCGTCCATTCCTTCCTTGTTGAGGGTGATCGCGCTATCCACCTGATCTCAACGCGTTGAGGGTGATCGCGGTATCCACCTGATCTCAACGCACTCGGACATGGTCAATCCCAAAGTGATGAGCTCGGCCACCGCACGACACGTTTGTATATTATAATCATAATTGTACTGAATATCATAACACCCAATGCGGCTCCAAGGTTAGTTAAATTGTCTAGAAGTTAGAACAATCGATAATGATGCAAACAAAACGAAAAATTGCTAACACTGTTTTCAGTTATAACATCGGTGTAATTTTTAGTTATAACAACATTCATGCTTTGTCACGGAGCAAACGCCGACTGCCATGAAGCAGGCTGGCCAGGTTGAAGAACTGGGTTGCGAAACGGCGTTTATGTCCAGCGAGATCAGGAGTAGCACAAAGATCCTTCATCCTCCGGCTACTATAATATGGAAAAGCAAGGATTAGGAACTTTGAGTCCGACTCTTGGTCGAGCGAGGCGGGCTTCTTTTTGGCATAAACTAGGAGAGGACATGTGACATTGCATCACGTACCATATATTTATAAAATATATATGGTACGTGTCAGGCTTTGTGAAACACTCGATTTTTACCGCACCTTCGAGGATCCATACAATGGCACTCTGTCAGGTCCTGTGAATTTCCTGCCTCATCGGAATTTCTATGGATTTAAACGGCAGCATGCCACATGTCGATGACAGCCCCCCCACTCCTTTGGCTGCACAGGGCCTAGAAATGGGCCAAAGGCCACATACAACAATTTTGAATCCACTTTGGGCCATGATTTCTTGTGATCACAGTGAGATCCTGACTTATCAGCAATTAAAAACTAGAAAAGTAAATAATGTACCGTATGTAGCACACGGGCCCCGAAAACGGCCGATACGTGGAATGTGTGATGTAATGGATCTGTTCAATGAAAAAAAAACTTCCTAGGCCAACAGAGGAATAGACATCACACTCCCTTCACAAACCATATCCTTTCCCTCTCAAAACCAAGATCCTTCCTCAGAGATGGTCCCATTTCTATGCATTCTTTGGGGAGGCTTTCACAAAATGCTCTCAAATTAATACGGCACCATCCAGAGTCCATATAGTGACACTATGCCAGGTCCCGTGAATTTTAAGGCCTTGTAAGAATTTATGTGGATTTACACGGCAGCATCCCACATGTCGACGGCCTAGACTAGACCCCCGGTGATGGGGCCTCCCACTTCCTTGGGTGCATAGAGCCTAGGCATGGGCCAAAGGACACATGCATATAAGAATTTTCAACCCATTTCATGTCATGGTTTGATGTGGCGGCAGTTTAGATCTTGAATTACTGGCATTAAAACTCTAGAAATGCAAATAATTACCATATATAGTGAACGGGCCATGAAAAAAGGACATGACATGGCATGTATCAGGTAATGGACTCTGTTCAATGCAGAAGTATCATGGCCAAGGGAGGAACGGACATTGGACTCTCTTCGCAAGAAAGACCATTTCCCTGTCGAAACCAAGATCCTTCGTTGAAGATGGTCCCATTCCTATGCAGTGTCTGAGGAGGCTTCTGTGAAACCCTCTCAAATTCTTGCCACACCCTCCAGGGGTAATACAGTGACAGTGTGCCAGGTCCCGTGGTTTTTTTGGCCTCGTAAGAATTTACATATGGATTTAAAATGGCAACATCCCGCCTGCCAGTAGCCTAGCTTTTGCCCCCTGGTGATAGGGCCTCCCACTCCTTTGGCTACACAGAGCCTAGGCCACATATGGGTATTTTCAACCTATTTCCGGCCATGGTTTCTTGTGATCGTTGTTCAGATCTTGATTTACCAGCATTAAAACACTATAAATGCAAATAATTTATTGTATATAGAAGATGCGTGATGAAAAAGGCCAGGACATGACATGTGTCATGTAATGGGCTCTGTTCAATACAGAAGAAGTTTTAGGCCAGCAGAAGAGCGGACACGGCACTTTTCACAAACCAGATCATTTCCCTCTGGAAACCAAGATCCTCCCTCACAGAGGGGATAGAAAGTGAGGCAGCAAATTTGGAGGGGAGAATGAATGAGAAAGAGATGATAAACAAACAAAAGACAAAAAATACAAAAGTGAAATAAATTACTTTGTGTGTTATTAAATGAAAAAAATACAAGATAAAAAGTGTAGTAGCGTAAGTCCTTTTTATTGGGCGCTCGGCTTATGTTAAAGCATTTGAAAAGAAAAAGAAAAGGACATATGTACATCGAGTGTACTGTTAGAAGACACTCCGCTTATAGCGGTTGCCATCACAGATTCATCAAGTGCGGTGAGGATAGCCACGTGGAAAGTAGTTTGCCGAGCCTCTCAAGTAAGCCGAGTGTTTTTGTGGATTATGCCGAGTGTCTGTTATAAGCCGAGTGTTTTTTATGACGTCTCGGCTTACTGTGGGCTATGCCAAGGGTCTGGAACTTTCCGAGTGTTTTGCATATGATACTTGGCTTACATGTAGATATACTAAAGTGGCCGAGAAATTGCATTCATCTTATGAAAAATAAAAAGCAGCATGTGTTTTTCTTCTAGTGTAAGGAAAACCACAAGGCGGGCCACTAAGACACAGTAGATAAAATCTGAGTTATTTTGTGATGCTAGATATTAGCAATACTAGGAATTTATTCATGTCTGCGCTACAGACTATTTTGGCACAAATGAACGTTTATATAACTAGAAATTGTTAGAATTTCTGGGATTGCATTGTTTATATTGGGGATCTAAACTATATGGCTAGTAATCATAACTACCAAAACCAAAAGTATCTTGTTGGCCTTTGGAAGGTGTGCACTCTTACTATGTACACAATTCAAAAAACGTATTAATCGATGGTTAAGATGTTGCCCATGTATGTGTGTGGCCATTGTGCTAGTTAAATTAACAACGTCAATCAAACACCCTGCTACCATTGATGGATGTAATTAATCAAAATGGTCTTTACTTGACTCATGGAATCATGTGTTCAAAAGCATGAATGTGTGTTTAACATAAACCTGGTCCTACTTCCTAACTAAAACAGCACAACCAGAGTTGGAAACATGATTAACAAGGAAAGCAAAACATGGTCGCAATAGGAGCAGATGAAGAGTGAGGGGGCAGGAGAGAGATATGTATGCAACGAATGGAGCTGGGTGACTGAAGATATGCCTGTTCGTTATCACCATGAATCTACATGTGTGAAGTTAGTTGCTTTTGAATCTGTTGATGGTGGGAGGAAGTTTCTGCCATGTGCAGAGAAGTTTAGCGCCACTTTCGTTGTTACAAATCATTTGTCAGATGTTATTCAGACACCATCACTGTGCTATGTTATTCTGGATGTGATTACGACAGTGTCATAGTTTCTATCTAGTATATAAAAATGTTGCCATCTCATCAGCGGTGCCATGAGAAAATTATTTGGCACTGCTTCAACATTTTGTGCGGCCAACTTTGCTCCACACATCCGTGCAGCCAAGCAGTAAAATACTAAAACTTTATGGCACAAATGAACTGGGCATCAGAGCAACTAGGTGCTCCTAAGTCTGGTTGCATGAATTTTTCCTCTGGCATCAACTCGGCAATGCACGGCACCGGTGCCAAATGTAGCAACAGTTGTTTTGACACCAGTTTTGGCCTACGTAGTGGAGGGCCTTGGTGCTATTAGATTTATGTTACTAAATTTCTGCATGTACACACCTGTTAGTATTAATTTGATGTCATCCAAACACTGTCTCGCTGTGTTGTTGCAGTTATATTTATCTTCCTTATTAAATGTTCAATTTTTTATTTATAGTACATGACTAAGAACTTGTAGCGTTGCTGCAGTTAATTATAGCTTGTGATGCTCCTGAATTTGGTTGTTGTCTCGGTAGCAATTAATTCATTTGCACGTTGATCTTTTTTAGAAGATATGTCATAATTAACGTGTTTCTTCAGTTTTCAAAAATATATACATGGTGATTTTCTATGCTGCCAGAAACCCATTTTTCCTACAATTGTTATTGATTTAGTTTTAATATTATAGGATGAACGAAAATGTTTTTACCTAGAGTGGGTGGATCAAGAGTGACCATAGTCTTTGAAGATGTGCCTAGCAAAGCTCTAGGGCATGTGTTAGAAAGAGAACAGAGATAGGCTTAGAGAAAATATTGTCAACGCTGAAGAATATTTCAAGATACGGGAAAAAAAGAGGAAGA
This sequence comes from Triticum dicoccoides, assembly GCF_002162155.2. NCBI lineage: Eukaryota > Viridiplantae > Streptophyta > Magnoliopsida > Poales > Poaceae > Triticum > Triticum dicoccoides. The sequence continues at coordinate 26,564,535 of NC_041391.1, forward strand.
TGGAGAATGAGCTTAATTTTTTTTAAAATTAGACTTTACTAATTAAGATGGTGTTGACGAAGGAGGAGACACCCTTCCTAGTTGGTCAGTGCAAAACAGATTTTTATGGAACTGAAAGTAGAGATGGACAAGAGGAACCTGGTTGATCATGCATTGGTCGATTAGGGAAATGAATATATATTCTAATATTGTCCTTATGAAGGTGAACTAGCTATATGCTGTACTATGTTGTTTTCATGTAGCTAGCTATCTAATGTGATTTTTAAAATATAATTATGTGCCTGATATGAGATTGGCAAATAGTTGTTCGATATGAAATGTTAATTAGCTTAATACTGGAATTATTAATAGTAAACAAATAAACCAGCTAAATGGGTCATAAAACTTTGCAAATGGTTCTAGTAGTAAGAACATGTGTGATGGATAGCCCAATAACATATAGTTTTCTTTATCGAATCGTGTGTGATATACTTGAATAACGCAAACGGTTAACGGATGCAGAGCGTATGTGATCGTTACACCTATCACACACGGGGCTGTACGGAAAACTATGTGTGATTTAGATATGAATGAAAACGTTTGTCTAGAATTCACTATGTGCAATATGCAGATGAACGAAAACATTTGTCTGAGATTCATTGTGTGGGATGTACAT
>NC_041391.1:26565363-26565702 GCF_002162155.2 Triticum dicoccoides
CAGAGAAAGATAGGGGCTTATAGTCTTGCCCCACAACCTTTTACCTCAAGGGTAATGTCAACAATAATGGTTCATACTCCCCTACATCCAATTAGATATATATATATATAGATATATATATATATATATATATATATATATATATATATATATATATATATATATATATATATATATATATATATATATATATATATATATATCATGTTCTTTCCAACATGCTGAGCTTGCCAAAGGATAAAATGAAAAAGAAAAGCTGAAGATCACCGTGACTCTTGCATAGGGTAGAAGATAATAATAAAGGATAGGCCCTTCGCAGAGGGAAGCAGAGGTTGCCAT
>NC_041391.1:26565795-26600884 GCF_002162155.2 Triticum dicoccoides
TTTGTCTGAGATTGACTGTGTGGGATGTACTTACGAACTAAAACAATTAGTCTGTATAATTATATGTGATCGCTCACCCGATCGCACATGAGCTCATTTTGCCAAGTGTGTATGACCGAAGGACTTACCTCTAACGGTTTTTGGATCGTGTGGGAATAACCCTCTTATCACACACTGGTAAGGCAACGGTTTCAAATACTGCCGTAGGAAAAAATTAAAACCCGTTTGTATAACAGCTTGATGTACCAGTGAATGAGCACTTAAATATAGCCGACGACGGTATGGTGGCGCTCTCTCGGGGGCGGCCACGTGCACGTACACCTACGTTGGAGACCTACAACAGCTGCTAGCGTCGTACATACATGTATGCATGATTTCTTGAAGCAACCAATTGAAGTGCACACAGACCCAGGTTCTTAAGCTGGTCATAGTGAAAGTAATTTATACTAGTTACTTAATGTTATGTATATAACATTAGTCTAAATTACTATCTTTATAGTGCAAAATGACATATAGTTAACTTGATTTATGAGCTTGTAGACTCATCTTGTCTTAAAAAGTGCTATTATGTTACTCTAAACACATCGCTTCTTATTAAATACATGCCACATAAGTAAATTTGTGTTGGGATGCGATATATTACTAGCTAAGTTACTTTCATTATGACTAGCCTTAGAGAGAAGAGGAGGCTCTATAATTAATTGAAGTTCTAGAGGAGGAGGCTATACATACGAGAAGGCTCTATAATTAGTTGAAGTTCTAGAGGAGGCTATACATACGTTCGCGCGAGGTCATCTGAGACGATGATAGACGCCCTTCCTAACCGAGCCGGCATCTAGCAGTTGTATAGGACTGTACGTTTGGGAAAGGCGAAATAATTTATTCGAATGCATCGGACGAGTGCACCTACGGTATCTAGACAGGATGGACGAGCCAAGCAGTCTCTTTCGACCGCTCATGAACCAAAGCTGACCGGATCCAAAAAATAATGAACGGCTGGGTTGTGAAAACAGGCACGAAAGTTTATCGGTCCAGTCCGCTTTTGTTCGAAATCACTACTCGTTGTAAAGATCACTCCTACTTTTTTAGGTTACGACAAGTGGCGCATTGCATGTGCGCCACTTATCGCAATAGCGCGTCACTTGTCGTAACCTGTGTGTTTTTTTCGTGGATTCATTTATTTAAAACGTTTTATCTCTTAAACCGTTTCTATCGTTGCATTCCTCACATCAAAATCTACAAAACTAGATCTTATGTTAATAGGCTTTGATGAATTTTTTTGACAAAAAAAATGAACCGGGAGCACGGGATTTTTCCCTTTCCGAAAAACGTCCATGCATCTCGCGGAAGTAAAACCGTGCCTCTTGCGGAATGAAAAAAAAAAGAGAAAACGTGTTTCTTTTTTTCCGTTTCCGAGGAGGTATGGTTGTGCCTCTGGCGAAAGCACAACCATGCCTCTCGCGGAAGCAAAACCGTGTCTCTCGCGAAAAAAAAACAGAAAACACGTTTTTTTCGTTTCCTAGAGGCACGGTCATGCCTCTCGTGAAAGCACAACCGTGCCTCTCACGGAAGCAAAACCGTGCCTCTCTCCGAATGAAAAAAAAACAGAAAACACGTTTTTTTTATTTTCGAGAGGCAGGGCCACGCCTCTCGCGAAAGCACAACCGTGCCTCTCTCGAAAGCAAAACCGTGCCCATCGCGGAAGAAAAAAAACAAAAAACGTGTTTTTTCCGTTTCCTAGAGTCACGGCCGTCACTCTCACGAAAGCAAAACCGTGCCTCTCGCGGAAGCAAGCCGTGACTCTCGCGAAAAAAACACGTTTTGTCGTGCAATTTTTTTTTCAAAACATTTTTTTTCCAAAAGTTAAGGAAGACCGGTGAAAAACCGAAACGTCGAAAAAATCCGGAAAAACCCCCATTTAAAAAGCCAAAACGCATGTGAAAAAAAGATCTGGAGGGAGTGCCCAGAGCGCGACACATGGTGGGCTGCCGAGAGCGCGCCTAGTGGCGCTGATCGTTGTGAGCCTCCCGAAGAGGGCTCGTTAACTAGTTGCTCTCGCTTTTTTTCCCGGTCTAGCTTGATTGGAACGGGAGAATCTCCGCTTGGATAGCTCCCGTTCATTTATCATGCTAGGGTTTTCTCGTGCCACGTTGTCGTCGTCATCTGAGAAAGTTAGGTCCTCTCATCTACGGTTGCCATCTTGGCGTTGAGAGGTGGGGTGATCTCGGATCTTCAACATCTTTATATTCTTCGTTAATGTCTAGTGATCATCATAGTTTTGCGAAAATGAATTTCCTCTCGTCCTTTTGGCGCTGCCATAAGGTTTGAGAGTTTTTTGTCCTCGCAGATCCGATTATTCGGATTTGATGAGTTTATGTTGTTGTGTCAAGCATTTTTTGTTCGTCGGATCCTTTGTGGAGGTGAAATCTTGCATCAACATCATGTTGAAGACATAGTGATTCGATGACCTGCACTTCTAGGGGATCATCACCGGCCCAAGTACGTTCATCGATCACTTCCCATCTTTTTGGACGGGCGACTCAAGGTGCTTTCAAAAACCATTATTGGTAATGTTCATGCAGATGAAAGAGTGACAATGTTGCTCCAGTCCAATTGAAACTTCTTTAACAAAGTATTTCGAGTATTTCTTCGAATAGATACTGATACCGCGAAGAAGGTGATTTCAATAAATTTCACTGTAATTCTTAGTCATAGGAGTTCCTTTCTATTTTCTTGGATCTTAGGTCCAAATCAGTATACCTGTAATTGTTATGAGTGAATAAAGTTATAGGTGTTTCTAAAAAAAGCTTGATTGGGGTGAAGGGCCAACCCAAATTCATGTGATTTTCACCCACGAGGCCCACCTGGCGTTAGCCAATATCATAGTCTTCCTCAGCCGTCACCTATCGCAGTGTCCTCTCACCCCTCAAAAAAAGAATCACGGTGTCCTAGCCGCCTCTGATCGTCCTCGTCCTTCCTCCCCAAGCACTGCCATCGCCAGTAAGGGGACTGCAATGTCGCCCGCCTGACAGCCACGTTCGACCCCCACACCCCAATCATGACCATCGGCAGCTGATGTGCCCCCACTCAGGGTCAGATGCGCCATTCATTGTCATCCCGGTGGCCGGCAGCCCCTGGGCGAATCGCCTCGTATTTGAGCACCATGACATTGCCATTGTCATTCCCATGCGAGGAATTGCTATGGAACGTCTCCGAGATGACTCATGTGTCCTCTCTTCCCCGAGCACAGTCGCCTTCAGTTTGCCGCGATCATCACATTGACAGCCTTCACGACCTCTTCATCGTGCCCATGGTGAACACGCGGCCGTTTCTCCTCCCCTTTCTCTAGTCCCAGTGCCTAAAATCTTGTCATCGTGCCCCGCCGCCGCCTCTTTGCCATCGTGCCCAATGTTACTCTATGCAGCCAGGTCCAATGACCAGTCAGTCCAGCATAGGAAATACAAGGCCATTCAGCCGCCTGCCTGGTCCCGGTCCAGCTCACTCATAGCCGGTCAAATGGTTTATTGGCAATAAGCCATGCTCGCAGGCGGTGGCGACCGGTGTGAGCGCGTTCAGATCGAGTCCGTGGCAGACGTGGAAGCGTGTGTGCCATCGGGCTGGTTGGTGATGGCTGAGTGGTCGGTGAGGAGCTGGCAATGAGCAACAGCGTCAGGCATATGCAGTAGTTGGGCAGCCATGCAGTGCGGACGTGTGGACTGATGTCTACTACGCAACTTCATTCTTGCAGACACGTGTTGGGCCTCCAAGCGTAGAGTTTTGTAGGACACTAACAATTTTCTCTCAAGTGGATGACCTAAGGTTTATTAATCCATGGGAGGTGTAGGATGAAGATGGTCTCTCTCAAACAACCCTGTAACCAAATAATAGAAAGTCTTTTGTGTCCCCAACACACCAAATACAATGCTAATTTGTATAGGTGCACTAGTTCGGCGAAGAGATGATGATACAAGTGTAATATGGATAGTAGATATTGGTTTTTGTAGTAAGAACAATAAAAACAGCAAGGTAGCAATTGATAAAACGAAGCACAAACGATATTGCAATACTTGAAAATGAGGCCTAGGGTCCGTACTTTCGCTAGTGCAATCTCTCAACAATGCTAATATAATTGGATCATATAGCCATCCCTCAACATGCGCTAGTGAATCACTCCAAAGTTCTTATTTAGCCGAGAACATAAAAAGAAATTGTTTGTAGGGTACGAAACCACCTCAAAGCTATTCTTTCCGTTCGATCTATTCAAGAGTTCATACTAAAATAACACAAAACTATTCTTTCTGTTCGATCTATCCAAGAGTCCGTACTAAAATAACACCATATGATACACATCAACCAACTCGAATGTTACCTAGATACTCCCTCCTCATCATGGTGGCCGCCGGAATGATGAAGATGGCCACCGGTGATGATCTCCCCCTCCGGCAGGGTGCCGGAACAGGGTCTAGATTGGTTTTCGTGGATACAGAGTCTTGCGGCAACGGAACTTCCAATCTAGGGTTACCTCGAGGGTTTTTGAAATATTTGATGATTTATAGGGCGAATAGGCGGTGCGGGAGGCCACGAGGTGGGCACAACCCAACGGGACGCGACTGTCCCCCTGGCGCGCCCCTGTGTGTTGTGCCCTAGTCCTTCACCTTCTGATCCTTCCACGATGCTTCGGGGGTCTCTTTTGTTCCAAAAAAAATCGTCAAAAAGTTTTAGCTCATTTGGAGAACTTTCATTTCAGCACAAAAAACAATACCACGGTAGTTCTGCTGAAAACAACGTCAGTCCGGGTTAATTCCATGCAAATCATACCAAAACCATATAAAATTAATGTAAACATGACATAAATATTTCATAAATTATAGATACGTTGGAGACGTATCATGGACGTGCATGTTGTTAGTTCATAAGCAAGCTGGGTGGACAGCCCGGTCGTGTGGCCGTTGTGGGAATGGCTAATGGATTAGTGGGCAAGCGTGTACGTAGTGGCGCCGAGTTGTGTGGGTGGCTCGTGTGAGTGCCGGAGCTAGTCTGGGTATAAAAAGGCCCCTCATGTATTGCTTGTAGTTGCGCTGGTCTGTTGTCGCGCCATGACGGTATGTGCCGAGCCGAGAGGGAGGGGCCTAAGGAAGATGTAGTCTCCATCGGGACCGTGGTATGCGCCAGGCCGATGTGAGAGTTTCCCCTGGTTGTGATGCATGTGTGCGTGTGTACCTTCATGTATGTGTGTTTGAGTAGTTGAGTTGAATAGAAGCCAACATAAAAGGCCGTTTGGCGGCCTGGGCGTTCGTCGCCGAAAAATTCTGTTCATCTTCTTCTACCTTCGTTGGGCTTTCATCGCCGGAGGACGGTTCGGTGTATGTCGCCGGTGGGTTTGTCCCAACATTTAGTATCATGCGTTGGTTCATTTTAGGCGTTGTACTCCTTACCGAAGGCGTGCCGGCGGTGGCGGATCCTTTTTTACACCAACGTGGTTGACCAGGCAGAATCCGGAGCGATTCGAATCGCGTCCAGCCTACGCCCGACAAACGCCGGCAGCAAGTGCACTAGCTAGCTAGTAACTAGTTAGCTAGGCTTAGACGTGATTAAAACACGACAGGAGCAGATCGGGACACATGGTGCTCATGAAGTTTTTTCTTATAAAAAATGCCAACAAGGATTAGTACTGGATTGTTCTCGTTTATATTTAACCTATAAACTCTGGAGAACCGCTAGGCATGATGAAGGTGGCCACGTCGCCTTTAAATCGCTCGTGCCACCGCGTGTTAATTTGGTGCCCCTCTGGGGGCATTTTTGTCATTTCACGCGTTGGAGTATAAAAGGGAGCCGCTCGTGTGGAGAAGACCTAGCCGCTGCTCCTCCCGCACTCGCGCCGCCCCCTCTCCCCTTCCTCCTGCCTCACCAAGTAGTCGAGCCCCCTTCTCCTCGTCTCCTAGTCTCCTCCTCTCCTGCTCTCCGCTGCCACGCCCCCTTCTCCTCCTTCTCCACCAGCGCCGCCTCACCTCCTCCTCTTCGTACGGATCCCACCGGATCCTCCCGCACGCCGGCTTCTCCTCAAACGGAAGGGTCACATGCAGGAGGAAGCCATCCGGGTTCAGCCTCGATGAAGTTGGGCTTGGCCACGCTACTGCTGGAGGGAAGGCGGTCCACCGATGTGGTGCTCGTGCCTCCCTACCAGCCGTCTCTCCACATGACCTGTGCCAAAAGTGGATCCACAACCAAAGACTGTCCTGGCAATGTAAGTACATAATTTGTTTCCAACCCTTGATCCCCTTGAGTCCCCTGTTCTTGCTGCTGCGTGCTTGTTGTATGCATACTTTCTTCCTCGCTGATGTGCCTCCCTGCGGTCGACGTCTCCTCATCTCTTGTCCTCACAACAGGGACTTGGAGATGGCGCTGGAGAAGGAAAACGAGATCCGGGCGACATCGAGCTTATTGGCAGCGGCTAGAGTGATATGGGGCGACAAGGAGCGTTGTTGTCTTCGTCAATGGGAGGATGGGAGGAACAACCGCACCAGGAAGCCAGCGAGGATGGAGGCTTGGCCCGGCTATCGACACCGACCAGCCACTTCTGTCGGGTTCCTTGCTGTTCTTTCTCCCCTTCGATTGCTCCGTGGCCACCAGCAGCAACAGGAGGAAAATCAAGCCCTAATGTCGACTAAATTAGTGCCCTTGTACCTCCAGGTTCCTATCACTCGCCTGTCCCTCCCCCCTATCATTTTGTGTACGCAACCTTGCCTGTTTAGTTGATTTGGTTTGTTCTTGTGGTAAGAGAACTAGCATCAATTGGTACAGACTTCGCCATTTATGCAAGTATCTGCTAAGGTAAATATTCCATATTATATCCATGTTTCTGAAGTAATATTGTGCAACAATTTCCTGTAATATATATCTTCGGATGAATTGGCACACACCCACGATAATATACCTTTGAAGCTTGTATATATTTGTGAGTGTACAAGTATAATTAGTTATAGGGGAGAATGATGCCGCTCTTCTTTCGAAGACCACAAAGGTTCATGCCTTTTGTCGATTTGTTTTGCTTTATTGTATTAATCAGCTTTGCCAAGTCATTTTGAGGTATTTAGTATTGCCAAATTTATATAGTTAGCTAAATTTAATCTTGACCTGATTTGCTCTCGTCAATATACGCATGTTGCCTTTTCTTTTCTATCAATTGGATGCAGGTTTAGTTTACCTTTTAGACTTTGTGTTAGATTAGCCGCTCCTGTATATACGTTCTTTGATGGATCAACTACGTAGATTGTAGATACTGCTAGCACAAAGTTGAAGACTTGTAGTTGGATATAATATTGGATTTACAATCATTTTTTGCTAATTATAATCTCATATAGAAGAGTTCAGTATACTTAAATTTTGGTTTTATATAGAAGCTCCATCATTGGAATCAGTATACGTCTGCTGATAAATCTCTTTGTATGATCATGGATTCTAGGAATTGATAATCCAATCAATCTGTCGATGCGGCAATGTTTTCGAGTCGACGAGTCGACGGGTCGCTCGGGGGGAGCAACTCTAGACTAGTCGTGACTAGTCTAGACTCACGGTTGACGAGTCGACATGGCGACGAGTCGACGTGAGTTAAGCAGTAGGTAGTAGGGCAGTAGGTAGTAGGTACATTAAGTAAATGCAACCAGATTCAAATGCAAGGAAATAAGTTCAACACTTCAAGTCTTCAACACCAAAACATGAATGGCGGATTAAAATGCAAGGAAATAAGTTCAACACTTCAAATCTTCAAGCAATCAAGCCTCAAGCTCCATGTCTTCAAGCTGAAAATCAGTGTCTTCATCATCTGGTGATTCAGCATCGTCTTCATCGCTGCTCTCCATGTCTTTGTCATATTCTGCCGCTTCTAATTCAGCCCTCAACTCTTCATCATGCACAACCAGCCTTGTTCTTGCGTTGTTCCGAGTGTAGGTGATATAAGGGCCTATGGGTCGTGCAATAGGCTCGCTAGGATCACCACGAGCTCTCCTAGAATAGTTGGGGCCTGCTAGAGAAGTTGACGCACCCATGGCTTCATCAACCTGAGACCAAAGTAGTGGTGTTTCACCGTCCATGACTTGAGCTTGATCTTTATGTACCATTTCAGCATTGATATCAACCCATTCATTATCCCATTCAAATTTTTCTAGGACAATTGGACTAGATTTCTTTGCTTTAGAGCCTTGCTCACGCAGATTCTGAAACCTAGCTTCCAATTTCCGGTTGTACGAGACATATGATAGCTTGTTCAATCTCTTGTACTCTAGAGGGTTTCTCCCTTTGGTGTGGATCTGCAAGCACACAAATATGTGAGAAGCTGCTGCAATTAGCCTATCAAACCAGCCAACTAATGGCTACTTACATGAGCAAATACACTCCAATTGCGCTCGCAGCCAGATGCTGAACAACATAGACTAATGATTCGCTTTGCAAGAGTTTGGAGGTCAAAAGCAAGGCCACCATAAGCATTCCACCAAAGAACTACAAAACCAAGAAGTCCCACATTAAAGAGAAGGCCACAATAACCAGCAATTAGTGGAGTAATTGAGCTGAACAAGAAGACACAAGCTGCCATAAAATTTATACTTACGAGGGCTTTTTTTGTCACGGTCTTTAATTGACAATGGCTTCGAGAAACATTCACTCCCCAGCTCATAGTCGTCAGCTTCCCTACTAATAGTTGCTTGCTACTCATCATCGGGCACCATCTGCCATAGAACATCATTGAACATTGAACGAAGATGGGCAGCTTGTCTTCTGCTGGACTCCTTAATCGCAAAGAATTTATTTGGGTTCAAGAACAAAGCAGCCCCATGTAGCTTTTGTTCCATCTGATTATCCCACCTCTTATCAACAATAGCTACCACTTGACCTAGGAGGTTCCGTGCAGCAACAATCTCTTGTTAAGATTTGGCCAGAATGCATTTTTCCATGCTGGATCCTTGCTCTTTGTCGGCCTCCTCTTAGGATCTTTGAATGGGTCATAGTGCTCATCAGCTTCTTCTGCAGCTTGAGCTGATCGAACAACTTGGGATATCTCTGGCTGGGAGGACATGGTGCTTGATGTGAATCTATGATAGAAGGAAAGATAACTCCACTTAGTTGTTTTTCTCACCAAATCAAGCCCTAAGCTAACTAGCAGAAACAGTAGAGGTCCAACAAGAATTTCGGATTTCGTTTTTTGATTTTTACCGGTCCTGGACGAGATGGGTGAAATTTGGATTTTTCGGATTTTTTCGGAAAATCTCGGACGAAAATCGTAAAACAAAATTTGAATTTTGGGACGAAAACTGAACGAAAAATGGGCAAAATTTGCCTAATATTTTGTAATACAAGAGAACAACAAATGAACCTAGCTACAGATCTTCACAAATGAAAAGCTAGCTACAGATATTGCAAGATGAGCCAGCATACGGCATGTACAAGATTAGAGGAACATAGTTACAGTACGTCAGTACCATGTCCAGCTTGCCGAAAACCAGCGCGTGCATCCGGCGCCGGGGCAATGCCCAAGCCCGACTGGATGCTCCGCATGCTGCTGCTCCCGTGGAGCCGTTCAACGCCCGAGCCAACCTGCCCCGACATAGAAGTTGTGCGGCCGTGCTCCATGGCGCTGCCACCACCGTCCATGGACGGGAAAGAGACTGGGAGGGAGGAGATTGGGAGGTAGGGAGACGAGGGAGGAGATTGGGAGGGAGGGAGATGAGCTGGATGCGAGGAGGCGGCGCTGCACTGCGCCCCCGCCTCACTCGCTAGGGTTTCGTTGCCCACAGCCGCCGCTCAGTCGGATGGAGAAGGGAAAAGTGAATTTTAGGGTTAGGAGGAGATGAATTCGTGCTTTTATACCACATGGGGGTTTGTGTGGGCTGTAGTAGACCATGGGCTGGGCTATGAGTTTAAAAGTGGCCGAATTTTTTGGGCCGGTACACCCTATTACCGGGCCCTAACGAGATGGCTGAAAATCGCTGGAATTTCGGTTTTCTCGGACGAAATCCAAAACTCTGGGTCCAACCAGCAGCAGCAGCATATAGATCAAAGCAAAAGGACAAGAGAGGAAAGAGGGATACATGATAGTACTTACCAGGGGAGGAGCACACAGCAGCAGCAGCAACCAGGGGAGGAGTGGAGGAGCACAAGAGCAGCAGCATTAACCAGGGGAGGAGTGGAGGAGCACAACAGCAGCAACATCAACCAGGGGAGCAGTGGAGGAGCACAGCAACAGCAACAACCAAAGGAGGAAGGGAGGAGCACAGCAGCAGCAACAACCAGAGGAGGAGGGGAGGAGCACACCACCAGCAGCAACCAGGGGAGGAGGGAAGGCAGCCGCCAGGGAGAGGGTTAGGTCAGGCTAAGGGGGGATGGATCGATCTATATGTTTCCAGGGCTGGGATGGGCTGATGGGCCAAGCAAATATTGTTAAAAGACAAAAAAACTGTTGGGGGCCCAAAATAACTGAGTCGTTCGACTCACTTATGGCGACTAGTCGTGACTAGTCGAGACTAGTCGCTCGAGTCGCTCGACTCATGCGAGGAGTCGAGTCGCTCGACTCATGCGAGGAGTCGAGTCGCCAGCCCGAGTCGCTCCTGCTCTTGCGACTCGTCGACTAGTCAACGACTAGTCGCTCGACTCGAAAACAGAGCGATGCGGTGTTTGTGGGAGGCGAAGAGTAGCGGCGGGTTCATTCTGAGGTCGTCTTCCTCGAGGTACATTCATGCATCACTTTAGTTCACCTTACCACAAATGCTCAGCCCGCAGATCTGCTCTCTCATCTGAGTATTTATGCCTTGTATCTTGCAGTTCTTCCTAAGCGAGTATTATTGCAGATCCCAGAAGAGGACTAGCTTCTACTTGTTTTTTAATCTATTCATTTTACCTCAAGGTGAACCAATCTATCCCCAGAGAGCATATTTTTCTTAATTCTACAACAGAGGATGTCGAGGTTTTCATTTTTTGCTTTAATGTGAGCTGGTTATGACTTAGGAGCACTGCATCGCCACATTTCATTTCTTTGTTATAGCTGATGAGTTGGACACTCCATCCCAGGTTTACTGCTTTCTACCAATACAAATCTTGCTCAAATTGATAATGTGGGTCATACCAAGCAGATCTTGCCTGATTGGTTATGTAGTTCTATCTTTAACTAGCATTGTCTCTCTCCTTGCTCTACAATTGTTATTTTCTTCCTAGAAGCACTCGTAAAAAAATCAGTTCATTGCGCTGTTGAAAAGTCAACATTAGTTATACATGATTTCCTTTATTTGGTTCTTGTTTCTGTTTTTTTATATGGAGGCTTTGGGGGTACTTTCTTTCTCTATTAGTTGTTTGAACCAAGATATAGATACAATATATTACGTCTTTCAGTTATATGATTTGCACGTAGCGTATATTTCCATTCTAGGTGATGTGAGTTGTTTGTCCAAGAAATGAGTAAATTTTTGGGAATATGTAGTTCCTCTATATAATTATGCTAGATTTTTTGGGAGATGCATCAAATAATATCTTCAGATTGAAATCCATGAGTTTGTGTAGATTTAGTTAGTATAGCTTAGGATCTGAACCATCTTTTTGAAACCTTTTGTAAGATCTGAAGTCAATGTTGTGATTTTTTGTACAAATCGGATGAATAGATGGGCAAGGACACCAAGTGGTGTACGGGGAGTGATGGATCGGATAGATTGATGATGAGATCAATAAGTAATTATTGGACAAACAATAACTAATCTAGGATCTCCTGTGTTCCTACATATCTGTTCTGCTCATTGAGGTTTGCTCCTCTCCTTTCTAGCTAATGCCTATTATCCTTTTTTGTACATGTTGCCATGGTGTTTGGTTTGCTGATCGGTTTAATATTCCGATATGGCTGGGCGTCGTGTACTGTTTTTGTCGTGCTGCATATATTTCATGCTTGTGTGTGAGAAAAATGTGTGGTGTTATTTCCATCATTACACCTGTTTTGGAGGCACATAACTCAGATAGCAAATAAGCTCATCCAATTGGTAAATAATAACAGCGGAATGAGTGGCAAACAACTGTCCTGCTGAAGCACAGTAATGTAGAAAATGTTCATCTTTGGTCAGGTAGGTAGGCTTCTTTTCTCATGATGTTTTCTTATTATAGGATGGAAGAATTACTTATGGCTCACTCACTTGCTTCGTCTTGTCCGTGGTCTTCTTTCAAGAAAAACTTGTTTTGCTCATTTTTGTCAAGGTGTTTCTATATTAAATAAGGTGCATTGTTTAAACTTGATATGCGGCCTTATTTACTGAAAACCTGCACTCTTCAGTGCACAATGTCTGAAGGTGGTGGTAGGGAGTATATGAGAACATGTTCTCTCTTTGAGTTCATCTGAAATGCACAACTTCTTCAGAATGGTTTCTTTTTCCTCGATTCATATGTATGTGTGCAGTTAGATATGTTGGCTTTGTCATTGGAGCATTCTGATCTAGCTGCCTGATGATTACCATAGTGTGCACTGCAGTAAGAATGGAGACATAAATGCACTTCCCTGTGAAGCTTACTTGGCCACTCTGGTGCATTGGCAATTCCACGTGTTTTTTGTGCATCTTCTGGAGATGCTCTTAACCTGTTGTTGTTGCTGCTGCCACTACCTCCATCACTGATGTTCCTTTGGACATTTAGGGGGGAGTGGGGCCAAAGCTGGCTAAGTGGACTCCGGGGAATAAATCTCTCCTATAAAAGCCGCTATCCTACCCGGCTATCTGAGGGACTTGCGATCGCTAATCCTTTTCTGCCTTGCGATGTTTTCACTGTTGTACATTTTTAATATGTTGAAACAAGAAGTATGAATGAAAGCTTGGCTGATCAAAAGGATTCTCCTATATGTTTGTATAGTGTTTTGCAACTTTGATTGCTTAATGGTCATTAGGGTGTTTTTGGAGGGTGATTTGGATGTTTCTGTAGTGCCCTTAAATTTCCATTCCAGTGATCTTTTCTGGCAACTGAATATTGCTACTCTCATTGGTTTGTGCATCTTGACATTTCTTGATTATTCTTTCACTTTGCAGTCCAGCAACATCCTCGCCCCTATATTGCCCAAAGATGCAAGACTCGGAACATAGTTTATTGATATTTACTTTATTTTCTTGCATATATATTTTTTGTTTTGTTCATGCGCATGCTTTATGGGACTGGTTGTCTAACTATGGCCCAGTTCTTCTGCCAGAATCTGGGGATTCTCTCAGAATCCGACCCCTACCCAGCTTCTCCCAGAATTTTTGAGCCCCGTTTGTTTTACAATGCTATCTAGTTAGGCTCTAATTAGACAGGATTGTAAAACAAATGGGGCTCAAAGATTCTGAGAGAAGCTGGGTAGGGGTCGGGTTCTGGGAGAATCCCCAAATTCTGGCAAAAGAAATGTACCTATACATCGTGTGCCGTTTTCTCCTTGCAGACGATGAGTGCAGATTTGCAGGTTTAACCTCCTGGTGAGCTCTTCCTTCAGCCTGTAGGTTCAATTCAGTCATGTGTTTGTAAGTACTCTGCAAGAAAAATAAAATGAAATCATTTTTATTTACCGAATATATATACTTCCTAATATGTTACTCCCTTCGTTCCAAAATAATTGTTGTGGTTTTAGTTCAAATTATTTTGAACAGAGGGAGTAGTATTTAGTTGTCCTATGTTTAGATACAGAGGGAGTAAATCAGTGAACCTGTGAGAACATATTCAGAGTTTGTTTTGGTCTCTGGAGTTCACCACGGTGTGCCATGGCGTACTCGTATGCCATCATTTTCTAATTATCGTTATAACCTGAACCAATGCTTTGTAGTTCACACATGTTTAGATTGCTTATATCAGGTTTATTTCTTCTAATCTGATCACTGTTCTATGACATTTGCAAAGTACAATTCAGATTTCAAAATGGGCCATTCATTGGATTTAGCGGTGACAACTTTGATTATATAATCTAAGGATGTCGATAGTCTAAAGACTTTAAGAAATTTTACAACCCCTACTGTAGCATGCACTATGTTCTCTGTACTCTTGCTAAGGCAACTTTCTTGTTCATTGTTATTTCATTCTTGCTTGCTTACCAGGCGAACTCAAAAGCTATATAATCTTTGCCAGATCTTGCAAAGGAACCAAAAGTCTGGGAGATTTCTCTGGATGTACAATCAACCATTGCCACCAAAAGGTAATTATTCATCTTTGTTGTAATATAGTTCAGGCCATCCTATCAATTCTTTCCTAATCCCATCCAAAGCACATCTTCTCCATAATTTAATGTTAGTAGACAGACTTTATTAGTACTTTGTAAAGGGATTAGATAAGGCCTATGAGTCGCAAGTAAGCGTGATAAGCAAGCCGTGCACTTCTATTTACGATTGAGCGCCATTTGAATTTCTGATAATGGCATTTCAGGGATAATACAATCAATCCAACTGTTACATTTGGTGTGCTTTTCGGATGAACTCAAAAGTGAAACATGCAATGATTGACGATATATGAAAAGGAAACGATTAAGTTGTTTTATCTGCACCGTCTTGACCTGGAATCAAGGCTTAGCACTAACATGCAATTTGATAGAGCAGGGACTGTCTTGGGTTATACTGGCGGAAATCAGCCGTCTCTCTCC
The DNA here is from genome assembly GCF_002162155.2 of Triticum dicoccoides. NCBI lineage: Eukaryota > Viridiplantae > Streptophyta > Magnoliopsida > Poales > Poaceae > Triticum > Triticum dicoccoides. The sequence continues at coordinate 26,580,407 of NC_041391.1, forward strand.
TCCCCTCGCCGCCAGCCCTGGATCTGGAGGAGGACGAGAGAGGTGGGATCTGGAGGAGGAAGAGGATATTCGGGCGTCCCGGTGATGACGAGCTGATGAGCGCGGTGACGAACGAGCTCCTCCTGCCGTGGTTTCAGACGGGGCACCGTGGGGGAGCCATGGAGGCGGCTTGGCCCAGCCATGGCACTGGTGCCGGGGACTCCCCACCTCGCACTGTCTCACAGCTCGTCCCTTCTGGCTGCACCTCTCCATGTGAGTTCCTCCTCCCCTTGCTCTTTAATATCATATTTGTTTGGCATGTGGGTTTGGGTGGCCAGGAGATGTTGTAAACACCATTAAAGGAAAAGAGAAAAGTGGCAAGTACCCTCTCTTCAACTAACAATCTGTTTCCTTTTTGCATCTCGTGTAGCTACAAAATAAGGAGGCTCAAGTTTTAGCAATCACAGAGGCACCGACCACACCTAAGATATATGGAGAAATCTCAAGGTTTTCTGTCTGTTTGTTTGTTCTTTTGTTGCAGCACCGTGTTGTGTATATATTTACTACTATGCCTGATGAAGCCATTTTTCTTTTCACATTTTCCTCTAGCAACAACTCCCAATATAATCCGGGAATGGATCATTGCTTATTTATTTTTGCTTAGTCACATCATTATTCAGTTTAGAGGAATACCAGTCGTGTATAAACATAGTCAATGGCTATGTTCATATGGATTCGGAAGAAAAAATAGCGCTGCCAAAATATAGTACTAAAGTGAAGTATTACAACTTCTTTCAATTATAATTATATATTTTGATAAATAAATTTCTCGCAATTTCGTTTGTGCTTGAGCAAGTATGGTTTCAGAATGGAAATTGATGTCTATTGTTTATACTCTATATAGAGTGAGAATTTTAATACTAATGTCTGTGCTCTTGTATTATAATAGGAGGATATATTTATTGGGCCTCCAGTTGATGTTTTATGGTTTTGGGTTTATTCCTATGGTTGGCAGTTTGACGAGGAGTTATTGTGTGGAGATGTCAGTTCTTCATTTCACTGTGTGGAGATCATGATGACTTGGAACACTATCATGGGAAGTTCTTATTCATCTTTACCTATATTTATTGGATTAGGTTCCATTGGCAGGTGAGATTTTTACCCTGAAAGCTTTATTCTATTTTTGGAAAGCCACCTCTTCTTAATATGTTCATATTATTCGTATTAACTTTGTTGCAGTAGAATTACATGATTTCTAAACATTTTGATTCATAATACCAATCTGCTGCATCATAGGGTTTATTAGAAACCCTAATGCATTTCTAATTAGGATTGTTTCTGATGGTGATTAAATCTGTCATAGAGTCAACAGGTTAAAGACAATGTACCCTTTTCCTGTTTCGATACCAATCATTGGATTCAGCAGTCAGATCTATTGCTTATTTACTTGCAGAATCAAGAGGGTTAGAGGCATTTGCTTTTAACAATTTATGACACTTCAATAAAAGACTCTTGTCTACTTTGGGTGGGTACTATTTGTTTCGTCATTTGTACATCAACGTCATAGCATCTGGTTTAAAAACTGAATGACTTGCGAATACTGTTTTCAGTTTCATCTTTTTGGTTCAGCTTGTTTGGTTTTCAGTAGCTGGCCGGTTAATCATATACAAATTTCTGTCAGATGTTTCTACATCTCATTCTTGAATGTTCCTGGTTCCATATCCATGTTATCCGCTTTAATTCATGTTCATGGTTCACTCACAATATGTTTCAATCACCCTCTCAATCTTTCCATTTTGTTTTACTTGCTTTACCTTCTAAGTTCTTCCAATAATTGCTTTGTTCCTTTCTGTCAAAGCTGTTCCATCACACTTTTTACGCTTTTACAGTATCCTAATAAAAGTTTCATGTGTGCAGATAATTTGTTGCTTACTGCAAACCGTAAGGAGCTGAAGCTTAGTGATTTTGGGCTTGGACGAGAGGAAACTGTGACTGAAATTATGACGGCTGAAACTGGGACATGCCGACGGATATCAACAGAGGTTATATAATCACTCTTTTCTGCACTAGATAGCCAATATTAACAAAGTATGAACTGAAGCGAAAACAAAATGGTTCCTGGCCATGATGACTATTTCCCTTTTCCAAGCATCACCTGATATAAACACAACCTTCGCATCAGTGGCGAATCTAGGAAGAAAATGAAGGGTAGGCTAAAGTCAACAGGATAAAAATAAGTTCTCTTTTGAAAACAAAAACATGATGTCCTAACCTTGTTGTCCAAATAAGCTCAGAATTTCCCAAATTACTACTTAAAACATGTAGTATTAACTAGATTTTTTCTAGGATTTTCTTAAAAATATATGAAATTTTGAACCAAATTTTGAATTTATCTTGCAAAATAATCATTATCTCCCCATCTTGTTGTCCATATAAGTTGGAGGAGGGATTACAATTCGCTATAGTTAAGGGAAGGGTATCTCGGTTCAGATTAGCTGGGATAGGTTCAGGTTCAGTGCGAGGAGTACATGCATGCATACTCATTTTTGTACACTACTTTTTTACAAATAAGTTGCATTGGACACTAAATTAGTGAACAGTATATGAACTAGTGATTACAGTAGAGGCTGGGCATTCGTATGTGGTGCCTGTTCGCTGTGCTTGTGTGGTGTTGTGCGTTTGCTAGCCGATAGTAGATGTACGCTTGAGCTGGGATGAAAGTACTAGTAGTAGTAGTAAAAAAATGTTACTATTTGAAGGGTAGGCTTGAGCCTGTTTAAGCCCTCCTAGTAGACTCGCCGCTGCTTCGCATGTAATCCAAAGTGGCCTGAAATAATGAAGAGTCTTGAACCTTGGCAAAAAACAGTCGATAGGGCTGATATGTATATCACATGAACCTGCTTGAGTACCTACAGAAGATCAGGACCGAAAAGATGTTTGGGACTGTAGTTGCTGGTACTATGCGCAGTGCATTTTCTCTCCTTTCTTCATTTTTCTTACCCACATTTCTTTTTTTCTTCATGTTTTTCATTTTACCCTTCTGTTTTCCAGTTTTATACACCATAGAGTTTGAAAAGAGGGGTCTTCCACACACACATGTCCTTATTTGGCAGGAGAAGGATGATGACCGGGTGGTCACACCAACTTTCATAAGTTCTTTTGTTTCAACAACTGTTAATATTTCTATCTGATTTAGCGTCCTCTTTATTTTTTTTCCTCTTGCATGGTTCCCAATGACTAGCTTGACACAACGTAGGGATCTGAACTGGCCGGCGTTGCTGCTAATGCTCCGGCCACTGCACTTACTAACACCATGGAAACTGGCCTTGCTCAGCCACCCAGGCTTAAGAGGCCTCTCTAGGCAATGAAACATAATACCCTGTTAGCTACCAATCCAGACTGGAAATACATGCATGAATCATAAAACAAAACAGTAATAAGAAAACCTGTGCAATCAAGCTTCTGTTCTTATAGCAATTGCAGTTTTGATACCTCCGTTTCTTTATATCATCTTGTTGGGTTTGTGTTTCTCTTCATATAGAATACAGATATGTGGTTCTCATGTGATCCTTTTGCTGGAAACTTGCTAATCTTAGGGGTGCTGCTGCTGGTGTAAAAACTGTTTTATCAAAAGAACTAGAGTAGTAGCTAATTCAAGCATTGAAGAGTTAACGCAGAGGTTACACTATATTGGCATGAAGTCAGAGCAGTGCCTGAAGACTACACAAGATAGTTTTTGGTGACCTTCAGTCTATATGTCCTAACCAACAGCAGCCACCTTTTGTTTCGTATCAATCGATCCAGTATCTTTTCAGTTTCGGTGTTGCTATGAGCAAGATATGTATAGCCTTTAGATTTCCATTCGTGTATGATACTGCATGTACACTTTAGACCTTATTACTGTTTCTGTGGTCAAAACAAGTTTGTGATCCCTTGTTCTATATATGTGATCAACTGCCCTTCTACAAATATTTTCAGAAGACTATTATATATGTTTATACTGGTTAGAGAAAATCATGACATTGCCAGCAACAATTTTTTATTTTCATATGTTTCAATCTGTCTCTAAATATTTTTATGTGTACTCTTGCAATACTTGGCTTGCTCTCGGCCTTTGCGCCATCGGCGCAACGGGTCATCTAGTTTAAAAGAAAAAACGAGAGAGAGGAGAGAGAGGAGGAGGGTACGAAGGAGAAAAGAGTGACATTTGATTTTTGTCTTATTTTTTTTAATTTTTTTTGGAACACAGTGCAGACGCAAGCGCTCATATACAGGCGCATACACTCACCCCTATGAACGCACACACATACCCTACCTCTATGAGCACCTGAATAAATGCGAGCATTAGAACTTTAACCCTGGTGGGTTGGGGATACCACACTCTCTCTAACCATCCAATCACATTGGTTCGCTAATTTTCGTCTTATTAAAGAAGAAGAGGCAGAAGAAGAAAGGTGTGCGGAACCAAAAAGGCAACACGACCGCGACCGAACGTTTCCTTGATTTTGATTTTGAGCTTTAGAAAAAGAAAATATAGACAAAACAATCAACTCTAGCAAAGCGCGCGATCGTTAACGAGACGAGACACGATCGGTCCAAATCCATCTCAAACACGGAGGCACAAACATAACCTGATTTCCAATCTGGTAGCTACGCGGAGTGCCCAACCGAGTCGGACTACGCCCTTATATATACAGGTACCCATATTCTTTGTTGGCCCCGGACGAGCAAGAGAGGAGAAGACGAGCATCCTGAGTTGTCACCAAGCGAAGCGAGACGATCGACACCGGCAGGCCGATGGACATGGCGTCGGTGCAGTTGCTGCCGGACGACGTGCTGGCGGATATCCTCCGCCGCCTCGGACCGCACGACCTCGCGGTCTCCCGCTGCGTCTGCAAGCCGTGGTGCGCCGTCATCGATGCTCGCCGCATGCTACCCGCAGATGCACACCTCCTCCCTCTCTCGTTGGCCGGCTTCTTCACTGTCTCCTGGACGGAATCGCTCACCGCCTACTTCTCACGCCCATGCGCCTCGATCGTCGTCGGCAAGTTAGATTACCTGGACACCCACGACGCCCGCTCTTTATCGGTTGCAGATCAATGCAACGGCCTCGTCCTGCTTCACGGGCCAACGCTCTGGCCTGACGACCAGCGGGTGATTAATCCCGTCACGCAAAGGTGGGCCAAATTACCACCATACCCACACCTTGTCTCGCCTTGCATGAAGGACTCCTACCAACGAGAGGACATGTATCTCGTGTTTGATCCTTCGGTGTCGCCACATTACCAGGTTTTCTTGTTCCACTCCGTTCCCTACAATTGTTACGGGGTTGACCTGGTTGACGACGCATTTGACGATGCATTTGACCCAGCAGTAAAGAAAATGGAATGGCCACCATCGTCCTACACTTTGCGGGTCTATTCATCAAAGACACGACAGTGGGAGACGAAGCCTTTTATCCGAGAAGGGAAGGCCGCAGGCACAATTGGCGACATGGAATCAGCTCTATCACCCGGGCACTGCCATGCGGCCTACTGGCAGAGGGCTCTGTATGTCCACCAACATGATTTTGTGATCAGGTATGTAGCTACTCGTGCACTTCTCATAAAATAATAACACTCGGCATTTAGCGGATTTTCCATTTGCCTTATATTAACAAGTGATTAAGCTGCCATTATATTAACAAATGGCTCAATTTCTACAGAATGACCTTATCAAATGAGAAGTACAAAGTGATTAAGCTGCCATTAGGTCTTGATGTGCGAACCAATGACGAACCAGAACATTACCTAGGAAAGTCAGAAAAAGGGGTGTACTGTGCATTACTCTACGGCAACAATCGTCTTGGCCTTCGGATTTGGTTCCTTGACGAAATATGTGGCAAGATGGACTGGCTCCTGAAACGTGATATGAACCTTGGAAATCTACTAGCAAATTATCCTTGGAAACACGGTGACAGGTCTTGGACTACGCAATATGTTAATGATGAAATTGGCAGGAGCATGACACCGGCAGGAGCAAAATTTGAATCAGACTACTCTACCAATGATAATGTCATCGTCCCCGAATATACCGTTTCTTTACTTGGATTTCATCCTTATAGAGAGATCATCTTCTTCCGTACATCCTTCGGAAGAGCAATGGCTTATCACTTCAATAGCTCAGAGATTGTAGACACGGGTTGCTTGCAAGGAAAGGGCCCTCATGATTGCGTAGGTGGATCCTTTGCATACACCCCGTGTCGGATGGGGGAGCTGTCAAACAACATGTAATTTAGAAATACTAGTAGAATGCATGTGCGTTGCAACGGGTCTTTTAGTTTTTTTTCCAACTGCACCTATAAATACAATGCATATCAAATTTGGCAAGTAAAGAGTTTTTTTTCTGATTGAATATACTGCATGTCAAATTTCGTATGTATATAAAAGAGTTGGCAACAGTCAGAAAGTAATTAAAATTCACTTCACTTGCAATGTAACTCAACGATGTACACATAGAGAGAAATCATCCAAATAAATATATGTTACAAACTAAGATCTATTTGATGCGCTTAAAATATTATCGTACAAAGTCATAAATGTTGTCTTTAGCTTCATTTTTTAAACACAACACAATTGAAGTTGCTCAGATACACGCACATACAGTCATCCCTATGAGCACACACACGCACACCTTATACATATGAGCTCCTCTGAGATACTGAGCGACACACCATATTATGGTTGATGAAGTCACCATAGATGTCTCGTACTCGATGAAACTGTCTTCTCCCGCTGAATGAACAATGCCGAAAAGCCTCGGATAAATCCAGGAAAATGCATGCACCAGATGATGGTATCCTAGCTTGGGGGTCTCTCACCACATCCCCTCCCGACCTGGTGGGCCAGGGCCATGACCCACATATCGGTTCTGGACTGGGCCATGTCGAACGGCCCAAGACATATAAGCAGAAGGCTCTCGAAGACTTGCGGTGTACTCCAACATGCTAGATCCGCTGAGGACTTAATCTCCATGTACGTGGCCGACTAGGATGTTGTAACCCTAGACCGCCTGTATCTATATATACTGTTCAATTACTTGGATTTCATCCTTATAGAGAGATCATCTTCTTTCCTACATCCTTCGGAAGAGCAATGGCTTATCGCTTCAATAGCTCAAAGATTGAAGAAACGGGTTACTTGCAAGGAAAGGGCCCTCATGATAACGTAGGTGCATCCACTACTGCGGTATACTGCTAATTCGACACTATGATCAGAGAACCTTTGACAAAATTGTGTGTGATGCATTAATCGCAAACTGTGATGTAAAAAACCCGTCAAAAAAGATGCTAAACATTTGCGATAAATGATACATCAAACACGTTTCAGATTTTAGTTGCATGTGCGATGCGGGGCACTGTTGATCCATACGAACTGTTTTTTATGAGACAGAACAATAGAAACGGGCAGCCAGATCAAGGTGTGTGCGATATACAACATACAATTCGCTCTGATGAACCGTTTGCGATGATCGAGGTGAACACAAACGATTCAGCGTAAAAAGATGTGTGTGATACCCGACAAACAGGTTGGTGATCAGAATTGTGTGCGATCATTATAGACAACCCATGCGGTCTTTTTGTGAATTGTGTGCTCGTTAGGGCACACAGTTCAACAAACCAACCTCTGGGCGATAATGTAGAAGATCTCTATTGAATATGTATTACTAACCGTCTGCGATGAGATTAACACGATAAACATAGATAGCAAATTAATATGAGCGAACGAAAACATATATATATATATATATATATATATATATATATATATATATATATATATATATATATATATATATATATATATATATATATATATATATATATATATATATAGACACACACACACACACACATTCTGCTTAATTTAGTCCTTCTTCTTCTTGTTGTTGTTATTGGATGGCCCTGCGACATCATCTTGGTGAGGACGCTTCTTGCCACTGACCATTGGCTTTTCATCGCCGCCGTTGATGCCGCCGTCGTCCTCCTCCTTGATAATCCATGAGTATAGGGGATCAATTGTAGCCTCTTTCGATAAGTAAGAGTGTCAAACCCAACGAGAAGCTGAAGGTAGAACAAATATTCCCTCAAGTTCTATCGACCACTGATACAACTCTACACACGCTTAACGTTCGCTTTACCTAGAACAAGTATGAAACTAGATGTACTTTGTAGGTGTTGTTGGATAGGTTTGCAAGATAATAAAGAGCACGTAAATAAAAACCAGGGGGTGTTAAGATAAATAAGCAACTAAATTAGTTTTAGTAGAGAGCTTTTTGTCACGAGAAAGTTATTTGTCCCTAGGAAATCGATAACTAGACCGGTAATCATGATTGCAAATTTATATGAGGGAGAGGCATAAACTAACATACTTTCTCTTCTTGGATCATATGCATTTATGATTGGAACTCTAAAAAGCATCCGCAACTACTAAAGATCATTAAGGTAAAACCCAACCATAGCATTAAAGTATCAAGTCCTCTTTATTCCCATACACAAACAACCTACTTACTTGGGTCTGTGCTTCTGTCACTCAAGCCGCCCAGCATGAGCAAATCAAGAACATATTGTAAACCCTACAGCGGGAATCCCTCACGCTTGCGCGACATGGAGAACACCACAGGACATCACCAATGATAAAACATGCAACTCAAACCAATCACGATCATCAATCAACCCATCGGAGAAAACGGATCTACTCAAATATCATGGAGTAGCCATACATCATTGGGAAATAATATATAGCGTTGAGCATCATGTTCAAGTAGAGATTGCAGCGGGGAGAAGAGGTGTTGCAGCACTGCATAAAGGGGGAGAGAGTTGGAGATGATGGAGGTGAAGTTGTTGGTGTAGATCGTCGGCACGGTGATGGCCCGTGTGGCGTTCCGGCGCCACCGGGAAAGAGGGGGAGAGAGCCCCCCTTCTTGTTCTTCTTGCTTGACCTTCCCCCCTAGATGGGAGAAGGGTTTCCCCTCTGGTCCCTCGATTCCATCGCGGCGGAGGGGCGGGAGCCCCTTTGAGATTGGATCTCTCACTCTCTCTTTGTTTTCTTCTGTTTCCGCCCTCCCAGATTCTGCCCTTTCACCGTTTCTTAAATTCCCGGAGATCTGTAACTCCGATTGGCCTGAAATTTTAACATGATTTCTATTCGGATATTAGCTTTCTCGCGGCGAAAGAAGGGCACCAACCGCCTTACAGAGTGTCCACAGGGCCCAGGGAGCGCCCCTCACCCTCGTGGGCCCCTCAGGCACCGTCTCGCGTTGATTCCACTTCCCAAAATTCACATATATTCCAAAAAAAATCTTCGTAAGTTTTTATCCCGTTTGGACTCGGTTTGATATGGATTTTCTGCGAAACAAAAAACATGCAACAAACAGGAACTAGCACTGGGCACTGGATAAATATGTTAGTCCCAAAAATAGTATAAAAAGTTGCCAAAAGCATCTAAAAGTTGTAGAATATTGGCATGGAACAATTAAAAATTATGGATATGACGGAGACGTATCAGCATCCCCAAGCTTAATTCCTGCTCGTCCTCGAGTAGGTAAATGATAAAAAAGATAATTTTTGATGTGGAATGCTACCTAGCATAATCTTGATCATATAATCTAATCATGGCTTGAATATTAAGACACGAGTGATTCAAAGCAATAGTCTATCATTTGACATTAAGACAATAATACTTCAAGCATACTGATAAAACAATCATGTCTTCTCAAAATAGCATGGCCAAAGAAAGTTATCCCTACAAAATCATATAGTCTGACTATGATCCATCTTCACCACACAAAATATTCAGATCATGCACAACCCCGATGACAAGCCAAGCAATTGTTTCATACTTTTGATGTTCTTAAACCTTTTCAACTTTCACGCAATACATGAGCATGAGACATGGATATAGCACTATAGGTGTAATAGAATATGATGGTGGAGGTTGTGTGGAGAAGACAAAAAAAGAGAAAGCCTCACATCAACTAGGCAAATTAATGGGATATGGAGATGCCCATCAATCGGTATCGATGCAAGTGAGTAGGGATTGCCATGCAACAGATGCACTAGAGATATAAGTGTATGAAAGCTCAAACTGAAAATTAAGTGGGTGTGCATCCAACTTGCTTGCTCATGAAGACCTTGGGCATTTGAGGAAGCCCATCATCGGAATATACAAGGCAAGTTCTATAATGAAAAATTCCCACAAGTATATGAAAGTGACAACATAGGAGACTCTCTCTATGAAGAACATGGTTCTACTTTGAAGCACAAGTGTGATAAAAGGATAGTAGCATTGCTCCTTCTCTCTTTTTCTCTCATTTTTTGTTATTGTTTTTTGGGCCCTCTCTTTTTTGGCCACTTTTTTTTTATTTTTTTATTTTTCGTGCGGAGTCTCATCCCGACTTGTGGGGGAATCATAGTATCGATCATCCTTTCCTCACTAGGGCAATGCTCTAATAATGATGATCATCACACTTTTATTTACTTACAACTCAATATTACAACTCGATATCTAGAACAATATGACTCTATATGAATGCCTCTAGCAGTGTACCAGGATGCGCAATGATCTAGCATAGTAAAGATATCAAAAAAGGGAAAAGCCATGAAAATATCATGCTAGCTATCTTACGATCATGCAAAGCAATATGGCAATGAATGCTCAAGTCATGTATATGATGATGATTGAAGTTGCATGGCAATATATCTCAGAATGGCTATGGAAATGCCATGATAGGTTGGTATGGTGGCTTTTTTGAGGAAGGTATATGGTGGGTGTATGGTACCGGCGAGAGTTGCGCGGCACAAGAGAGGCTAGCAATGGTGGAAGGGTGAGAGTGCGTATAATCCATGGACTCAACATTAGTCATAAAGAACTCACATACTTATTGCAAAAGTCTATTAGCTATCGAAACAAACTACTACGCGCATGCTCCTAGGGGGATAGATTGGTAGGAAAAGACCATCGCTCGTCCCCGACCGCCACTCATAAGGAAGACAATCAAAAAATAAATCATGCTCCGACTTCATCACATAACGGTTCACCATACGTGCATGCTTCTGGAATCACAAATCTCAACACAAGTATTTCTACCAATCCACAATTATTCACTAGCATGACTCTAATATCGCCATCTTTATATCGCAAAACTATTGCAAGGAATCAAACATATCATATTCAGCGACCTACAAGTTTTATGTAGGATTTTATCACTAACCATGTGAATGACCAATTCCTATCAACTCTCTAAATATATATAAGTGAAGCTTGAGAGTTTAATTCTTTCTACAAAAGATATGCCCATGCTCTAACAAATATAAGTGAAGCAATAGAGCAATCTACAAATGGCGGTTTTCTATGTGTAAGGAAAAAGGCAATCCAAACTTCAAATGATATAAGTGAAGCACATGAAACATTCTATAAAGCCAAACTCAAAAGATATAAGTGAAGTACAAAGAGCATTCTATATATCAACCAAGGACTATATCATACCCGCATGGTGCATTACTAAAATAAAAGTAAAAGGCACACGACGCTCCAAGATTTACGCATATCATGTGACAAATATAAATATAGCACCAAGTAAATTATCGATGATCGTTAGAAGAAAGAGGGGATGCATTCCGGGGTATCCCCAAGCTTAGTTTCTTGGGAGTCCTTGAATATTACTTTGGGGTGCCTCGGGCATCCCCAAGCTTAGTCTCTTGCCACTCCTTATTCCTTCATCCATCGTGATCTCGCCGAAAACTTGAAAACTTTAATCACAGAAAACATAAACAAAACCCTCGTGAGATTCGTTAGTATAATAAACAAATCACCACTTTAAGTACTATTGCAAACTCATTCATATTTTATTTTTGCATTGTAGCTACTGTATTATAACTTCTCTATGGCTTATACCACCGATAAAATCGATAGTTTCATCAAAACGAGCAAAACAATGCATCAAAAACAGAATCTATCTTAAACAGAACAGTCTGTAGCAATCTGAACATCTACCATACTTCTGTAACTTCAAAAATTGTGAAACATTAGGACAAAATAAACAATTTGTATAGCAAAATTGTGCAAAAAGTTTCAGAACCATTTGACTTTCCATTAAAAAGGTAAATTCATGCGCTATAGCCAAAGTTTCTGTTTTTCCACCGCACCTACCAAACAAGCAATCTAATCATCCTAAAGGCAAATCTTGGCACACTATTTTTATAATAAAATGCATTTATACAAGGGGGTAGTTATTTTTGTTGAAAAGTTTCTGTAATTCAAGATTTGCAAGGTTCCCATGAGCCTGAACAAGTTTAAGGAGCTCCCCCACTTCAATAATGCTCGTCTCTCTCACTTTCACTTTTCGTTTTGAAATGTTTTAGGTTCCCCACTTTATTTTTTGTTTTTAACCTTTATAAAGGCACTCAATAGAAATAAGTGAATCTCTAAAACTTTCGGGTTGTCTCCCTGGCAGCGCTTTCTTTAAAGCCATTAAGCTAGGCATATAGTGCTCAAGTAATGGATCCATCCGGATCCCAAGGTATATCAAAGCCAATTTTAATTAACAATCATTTGACATTTAGTAGTGAGCACAAATCAACATAAATCATTCAATGATGAAGTCTAACTCTCTTCCTATGCATCAACATGTCATACAAGAACAATTCATGCACATCAAGTAAAGGCCAATACATAGCATAAGTAGTTTCTAGCAATTTTATCGTGTTGGAAACATAGAGAGGTGGAGATGTAGTTCCTCTCTCATATAATTGCAAGTAGGATAAGCAAGGACATGCATATTACATTCATCAAAATTATCGTGTGCAACGGTAAAAGGCAACCCATCAATATAATCCTTAATAAGAACAAACTTCTCTGATATAGTGTAGTTTGGAGAATTCAAAAAGATAATAGGACTATCATGTGTGGGTGCAATAGCAACAATTTCATTCTTAACATAAGGAACTATAGCAAGTTCATTTCCATAAGCATAATTCATATTGGCATCTTGGCCAGAAGGCAGAAGCATAACAATTATCAAGTTCATCAAAAAGGGATATTTCAAATGAATCAACGGGATCATAGGAATTATCATAGCAATCATCCTTCGGTAAGCACGAAAGGAAATTAAACAATGTATGAGTTGAAGAGCTCTCATTAGAAGGTGGGCACGGGTAGCTAATCCGCTCTTCCTCCTTTTGTTCTTCGCTCTCATCATCATCTCTTTCATCCAATGAGCTCATAGTTTCATCAATTTCTTCTTCCATAGACTCCTGCAAAATGTTAGTCTCTTCTTGGATAGCGGAGGAGTCCTCAATATTTGGTTTAACATAGGCATTAGAAGCATAATTATCATAACAATATTTAAGTATGGCAAAAAATTTAGATTTGTAAAGAGTAGCATCATACTTTCCAATCAAAGAAGCAATTTCATAATCACCCTGAAAAGCAACAAATTCTTCAATTTGTTGAACATCATAGTAATTATAAACACTCTTAGCATATGAAGATACGATTCCATTATCACTAAACTCACATATGTAGGGGAGGTGTTTCTTAGGGTCTTCAAAACAACAAGTAAAATCATATATTTCACATAAATTACAAGCATAGCATTGCAAATGATGAATTTGATTCAGTAAAAGTTTCCCTTTTTGAGATAACCGGCGTCACACATAGCAAGCATGCTCATCTAAAGATTTTCCCTCAACTAATCTAGTTGGGGTTTCAGTATGAGCACATTAGGGATCGAAGATGATCGAAATAAAAAGCTTCAGAAGTATGATAGATTTTGAGTGGTTCTTCAACCATTTGTTTAGTAGGTACAACTAATTAGTTTGGTATTGCATTTCCTACCCATAACTAAAGATAGAAAACAAGAGCACAAAATAAAAATTACTTGGTGGTAAAGCAAACAAGCACACACGATTGACTCCACGCTATTGCTCCCCGGTAACGGCGCCAGAAAAAGGTCTTGATAACTGATGTCTACTAGAACTACGTCGGTATTTCCCCAAAAATCCTCCAGGAGTTTCGCTGCGTTTGGACTCCATTTGATATTGATTTCCTGCAATGTAAAAAACATGCAGAAAACAACAACTAGCACTGGCACTATGTCAATAGGTTAGTACCAAAAAATGATATAAAATGACTATAAAATGATTGTAAAACATCTAAGAATGATAATATAACAACATGGAACAATCAAAAGTTATAGATATGTTGGAGACGTATCAGCATCCCCAAGCTTAATTCCTGCTCGTCCTCGAGTAGGTAAATGATAAAAACAGAATTTTTGATGTGGAATGTTGCCTAACATGTTCATCACATTTTTTTTCTTTATAGCATCACTAGTAGAAAACAGGGCATTTGTCCTGGTTGGTGAGGGCCTTTTGTCCCGGTTCTTGAACCGGGACTAAAGGGTCATTACTAATGCCTCCCCCTTTAGTCCTGGTTCTAACACAAACCGGGACAGATGGGCCTCCACGTGGCCGGTGTCCCGAGCCCAGGCAGGAGGGCCTTTGGTCCCGGTTGGTGGTACCAACCGGGACCAAAAGGCACCCACGCGTCAGCATTTCAGTGGCTGGGGTTTATGTTTTTTTGAAGGGGGGGGGGGTTGGGGGTTTTGGGGGGTTAATTTAGGTGTTTCGTATATTGTGTTAGCTAGCTAATCAATAGAGAGAAGTATCCTCTCTTATGTCCGTGCTTGGTCGACGCTACGTACTATACATAGAGAGGCCCTCGACACGCTAGCTAGTAAGAAAATGAAGGGAACCATTAAGTACAAAAGTTCGTCATGCATACCGAGAGAAGTGATCGATCGACCTCTCCTCCGAGAGATTGGTCGAACAACAAGTTTTCGTATTATCTATCTGACGCTACTGGCTACATACATATACAATATGTAAGATCTCTTACAATCCGCTAGCAATTGAAATCAACTTCCACATGGTATTCTCCGGCTTTATTGATGGCTTGGTCAAGAAAGAATCCTGCCAATTCCTCTTGAATGCTTTCATGCGATCTTGTTCTAGGAGTTCATTCCGCATCTACCACGTCTAATTTGAAGAAGGGGGTTAATTAATACATATATACGAATGAAACTCAACAGAAATGATGGTGTAATAAAATGAAATTGTGAATATTATTGCTTACGCACTTCATATTATCTTTTAGAGTAGCCCCGCTTATTTTTCAAAGTCGCGTTGTAGATGAACTCGCACACGTAGTATCCACATAAATTATTCGCTTGTTCCTGCCACAAGCACTTTACGAGAAATAGAGGTCAATCAAACTGATAATGAAGCATTATAAATGGCATTGATGAAATTATAGCTATAGAATCAACGGGAGATGCGCGCAACTAGCTAGCCAGTAGTACTTACTTTCGGGTATGTATATCGCAGCTCCTTCGGCAGTCCCAGAGCTTCTGTGATGAACTGTTTCCAAACCCTACAAGACAAAGAAAATAATTATTATTACTTGAGATATCAGGAAATGAACAAAAAGTTGCCGATATGGTGCGATAATGATCGATTGAACTTACTTGTTGAGCATTTTAGTCATGTCCGCATAGGTTTCGGGATCTTTTCGTCTCGAGTCTAAGACGGTTACTAGTCCCCGCTCAAGCTTAATCTCCAGAAGAACATAGTGGAAGCTGCGCACGCATGCATAACTCATCAATTACATTACTATAACCTCGCTCGAGTAATAAGGGAAACCGGATATGCACACGACAGTAACACTCACTCGAAGTTGTAAGGAAAGAGTATGGTATCTTTGTTTTGATTTTTGATCAACAATTGTAGCAAGTTGGCCTCGGCCTCTTCGGCGTGCTTTTTAACCTGAATTTCATCTATGATATTTGTGTTAATGAACCCAATATCATACATTTCTTGTTTTCTGCACTCGACGATCTTAAATCTGCATAATATAGTGAGGATAATTAATTATAAATACATGCAATGAAAGAGCTGAGCTCTCTATATATAGAGACTTAATGACAGAAATAGTACTTACAGACAGTAGCAAAAGACCGTTAATTTATCGAGGGCCTTTTGATTGAAGAACTCGAAGAACTCGTCAAAAGGAACAAGCAATAGATCAGTTCCCACGAGGTCGTGCTCCTCTTTAATGTTCAGATAAAAAGTATTCATCCCCCCATACTCTCTGCAGATTTTCATGTACCAATTATGGAATCTTCGCATCATCGTTGTTAGAGAATTTTCATCTTTGACGAGAGGCTTCCCGTACTCGTATCTGTGTTCGTCCACCTCCATGAAATCAGGAAGTTGATCGTCATGCAGGTAATCTGCAAGATTGCCATAACCGGCCACCGTCCCCGGAGCATTAGCGACGATGTTGCCGCTAGACACATTGAGCGGGGGGCACGATTGATTTGCTTGTTCGCTGAGCTGGGCAATTTTTTTTGCAGCTGCTCCTTCTTTTGACCTTTGATGTCTAACAGTACTTCCCGACCGCTCCGCTTTGAGATATGTATGTTCAGTAATGCGCTCATAGTTGGTTCTCGGTGGAGACTTTGGTGGTCTCCTCAGGGCATAGATAGTGCGCTTTGCTTTCACCGGATCTACCTTCTCCTCCGGAGGTGGATGTCTCTTTGCTTTCAACCCTTCAAAGAAGTCGTCCACTTTAGCCCACACGATCTTCGCGTTTTCCTCCTTGGTCCTCTCGTACGGTAACTTCTCTAGAGGCTTGAGAGAAGGACAGTATCTGTATTGCCTCCCGCCTCTGCTGGCTATACTGCTAGATGCCGGAGCAGACGGAGCGGCTGCAGCGTCTGTCTTCTTTCGTGCTTGCTTATGAGGCGGAGGAGAAGGACTACGATGCGCCGGAGCAGCCGGGGCGGCGGCGGGCCTCTTCCGCCCTTGCTGGCGAGACGGAGAAGGAGGAGGCTGCTGACTGCTCGGGCACGCCGGCGTAGGCAGAGAAGGAGGTGGAGTGCCGCCACGCGCCGAAGAAGGAGGCTGAGTGCCCTGATCGTCACTTGCCGGAGGAGGAGGCGGTGGAGGAGGCGGAGTGCCCTGACTCGCTGGAGGAGGAGGAGGAGGCGTCCAGTTCGGAAGCTTGATGAACTCCTTCCGCCATAGGCATGGAGTCTTCAGAGCAGAACCCAGCCGAGTCTCCCCTTCACCGGTAGGGTGGTCAAGCTGGAGGTCCTAAAATCCCTCCGTTATTTCTTCCACCGTCACCCTAGTATATCCTTCTGGAATCGGACGACAGTGAAAAGTTGCGCCAGGTTCAGAAGGTCAAACTTGGCCGACAGCCGCCTTGACTTTGAAGTTCTGCCATTGCGTCATAAGGTGGAAATTTTGAGACTCTGTGATAAAATCCACGGGGTAGCTAGTAGGAGCCATCAAGACATGCTCCGGCTGAAGCAGCTCGGTGGAAGCCACGCTGCTTCTCCGCTGAGATGGCGGGGTAGCTTCGGGGGAAGCTTCGGCAGGTCGTTTGCTGCGATCTTCTTCTCGTTACTCTAGCCCTTGTACCCTTTCGTGCAGCGGCTGCAGTTGGGTCTGCTCCAGTTTCTTCCTCCTCTCCTGGGTTTTGTCACCCCCTGCGTCAGGAAAACCAACCTTCCATAGAATGGAGCCTGGCGTGCCTCGTGTCCGTCCAGGGTGCTCAGGATTCCCGAGGGCCATTGTAAGCTCGTCCTTCTCCCTGTCTGGAACGAACGTCCCTTGCTGCGCTGCATCGATATAGTGCCGAAGCCTGTTGACTGGTATTTTCAGTTGCTCATCCGTCCAATGGCACTTCCCTGATACAGGGACCAAGGTTCCGCCAACCCCGAAGAACCAAGTCCGGCAATGGTTTGGCTAGTTCATTGTCTCTGGTTTGATCCCTTTATCAAGCAGATCATTCTCATCCTTGGACCACTTAGGCCAGGCTTTGAGGTAGCCACCTGACCCCGTGCGATGGTGAAACTTCTTCTTTCCAGCATTTTGCTTGTTTGTCGCTGTCGGTGTCAAAACCGGCGGATCTCAGGTAGGGGGTCCCGAACTGTGTGTCTAGGCGGATGGTAACAGGAGACAAGGGACACGATGTTTTTACCCAGGTTCGGGCCCTCTCGATGGAGGTAAAACCCTACTCCTGCTGGATTAATATTGCTGATATGGGTAGTACAAGAGTAGATCTACCACGAGATCAGAGAGGCGAAACCCTAGAAGCTAGCCTATGGTATGATTGTTGTTCGTCCTACAGACTAAAACCCTCCGGTTTATATAGACACCGGAGAGGGCTAGGGTTACACAGAGTCGGTTACAATGGGAGGAGATCTACATATCCGTATCGCCAAGCTTGCCTTCCACGCCAAGGAAAGTCCCATCCGGACACGGGACGAAGTCTTCAATCTTGTATCTTCATAGTCCAGGAGTCCGACCAAAGGTTATAGTCCGGTCATCCGGACACCCCCTAATCTAGGACTCCCTCAGTTGCCGACATCTTCTTACTCTTTTCCGATGTCTTGTGGGCCACAAATCGGGCCAGTGATATCTGATCTTCTCATATTTGCCGATGAATTTTGGTGTCTCTTCTTTGTCAACAAACTTGTTCAGCTCTTTCCTCCACCTCCTGAATAGGCCTGCCATCTTCTTAAGAGCACATGACTTGATTAATTGCTCTTTAACTGGCTTCTCCGGATCCTCCTCTGGCGGTAGGGTGAAATTTGCCTTTAGCTCAGTCCAAAGATCATCTCTCTGCATATCATTGACATAAGACACCTCAGGGTCTTCCTCCTTAGGCTTATACCATTGGTGGATGCTGATCGGGATCTTGTCCCTAACAAGAACCCCGCACTGAGCAGCAAATGCGTTCTTTGTCTGGATGGGTTCAATCGGTTCACCGTCGTGCGCGATTGCTGTGATCTCAAACCTTTCATCCGAGCTCAACTTTTTCTTCGGGCCTCGTCTCCTTACCGAAGTTGTGCTCGGTCCGGAGGGCTAGAAAAAAGAAGAAAGACGAGAGTTAATTAATATGTGTACATATACCAAAACAATGAATGCATCAATTAGCTAGTCAGCACAGGCTTAACTAATATATATATATATACCTGGCCGGACTCGGTTCGGTCACCGGAGCAGTCAGCACAGTCTCCTTGTACCTCCATTGGGTCATGGGAGCCATCATGAACATAGCCCTCTTCTTGTACCGGCATTAATGGGCCAGAGCCATCATGAACATAGCCCTCTTCTTCACCCAGTCATTCCTGACCATCCGCGTCGTTGAGAAATGACGCAACGACATCACTTCCTTGTGCTATTATCTCCCCCAACATCGCTTTTGTTGCTTCGTCTCAGGAGTGCTCCATAGTTTCTGCAAATATTTACAACATGTCAATTATTATTCAAACATGGTACAGATGGATATATATTAGTGGCAAACGTAGAACTAGCTAGCTAATCACAATAAGGAATCATGTTAGTGGCCTCGACGCTGCTTCTCTAGGGTTTGGGGTGGCCTAGACAACGCTTCAAGGGTTTGGGGTGGCCTCAACACAACGCTTCAAGGGTTTGGGGTGGCCTCGACGACAACGCTCCTTTAACTTGGTAAATTTAGGTGGCCTTGAGAGAGTTTGTCGGGTAGGGGCGCGACGGGAGGGGGAAGGAGACCAACATCATTTTTTCTCTAGGGTTTGGGTGTCCTCGAGAGTTTTGGTCGAGCGAGAGGGCCGAGGAGGGTGCTGCCGTGGTATAAGTTATCACGGTCGAGAGGGGGTATATATATCGACCGCCCCTCATGTCGAAGTTATCCGGGAGGGGGTTATATCGACAATGACGCGACATACATATACATGGGAAAATAATATTATCGGGGACGGGGTATATCGACCCCCCCTCCTCGTGTTGAAGTTATCGGGAGGGGTATATGGACGAAGACAGACCCGATAAAACATAAGAAAACGAAGAAGAAATAAAAAGAGGAGAAGAAGAAAGGAATAGAGGAGAAGATCGAAAAAAAGAAGAAAAAAAGAGGAGAAGAAGAAAGGAATATAGGAGAACATTTGCATTATTTGAACATTACTTCTAAAATTTCTAATTTTTTTAGAAAATAATGTTCAAATAGAAAAATAATGTTCTAAATTTTCTAAAATATTTGAACATTATTTCTAAAATTTCTATTTGAACATTACTTTTTTTCTATTTTTTCTTCTTCTCCTCTATTCCTTTCTTCTTCTCCTCTTCATTTTCTTCTTTTTTCTTCTTCTTATTTATTTCTCCTCTTCTTCCTCTTCTTATTTCCTTTTTCCTCTCATTCTTTTTCTTCTTCTTCCTTCTTAAGAATACATGAAGTAGTATTGCTTGTTTTTTTTAAATAATGTTCAAATAGAAATTTTAGAAAAAAAGTAAAGGTTTTGCCTAATTCATTGTTCATATGAATATACAAACATTTGCATATTTACAATAATTAATATCACCAAAAAAAATCTATGAATAGAAAAAATACTATTTTTTTCTAAAAATCTATC
>NC_041391.1:26601348-26615308 GCF_002162155.2 Triticum dicoccoides
AGGACAGGGGCGGCGCAAGGCGGCCGCGCAGGACAAGGGCGCAGCGGCGTCGGACGGGAGGGGCGCGGGAGTAGGCTGTGCTCACAGGGGGCAGCGGCGCGGCGGGCACGCAGGACAAGGGCGCAGGGGGGCGGGATGGGAGGGGCGTGGGAGCAGGCTGTGCTCACAAAAGGTGGCGTCGACGGCGAAGGCAAGCAGCCTGACAGCGTCGGTGGCAGCGTCGACGGTGAAGGCGAGCAGCCTGACGGCGTCGGTGGCGGCTGCGACGGCAAGGTGGAGCACGGGCGTCGGGCGGCGACGGCGATGAGGAGGAGCAGGGGGCGTCGGGGGAGAAGTGGGTGATTTGGTCGAACCTGCTAAGTGCTGCTTATATAGCAAAGCCTTTAGTCCCGGTTGGTGGCACCAACCGGGACTAATGCATCCTTTAGTCCCGGTTGGTGCCACCAACAGGGACCAAAGGCCTCTTTTCAGCAGCCCAAAGGGCGGGAAGCGGCGGCCTTTGGTCCCGATTGGTGGCACGAACTGGGACTAAAGGGGGGCTTTAGTCCCAGTTGGTGCCACGAACCGGGACCAAAGGGTGGCATTGGTCCCGGTTCGTGCCAACAACCGGGACCAATGGCCTTGCATAGCGGCATGATGGTGGGAGTTTAGTCCCACCTCGCTAGTTGAGAGCGTCGATCACCTGCTTATAAGCACTGCTGCCTCCTCTCTCTCGAACTCCTCTGAACTGCAGGCCTATGGGCCTAATCTGACACTGCTTTGCCTGTGGGCCTGCTGGGCCTTCTGCGGGCCTGAATCCTGGCCCATGGTAGGGTTTCTAGTCGTATGCAGGCCGTGGGGGCCTAGTAGGAGGCAATTTTTTTTTGTTTTTTTGTTTCCTTTAGTTATTGTTGCTATTTTATTTTTTTCCAGTTTTTTTGTTTTGTTTTCTGCATTATTTATTTTCTTTTGTTTTTTGCTTTATTTTTTAATTCTTTTTGCTTTTAGTTTTAGAAAAATAAACTTTCTGTTAGTGCCATTAGTTTTCAAATTTGAAAACACTTATTTGGTTTTTTTGTTTTCTTTCTTGCTTTATTTATTTTATTTTGTTTCTACTTACAACAAAATACTTATTGTTTCTATTTTTTAATTTTTTTTCCAGTTTTTTTGTTTTGTTTTCTGCATTATTTATTTTCTTTTTTTTTGCTTTTTTTAAATTCTTTTTGCTTTGAGGTCAGCAAAATTATCAACTTTCTGTTAGTGCCATTAGTTTTCAAATTTGAATAGTTAAAATTTGAATTCTTTGAAATTTGTGTGAATCACAAGTTTGTGATTAACTTTACTAAAAAATGAACATAGATACGCATATAGAGAAAATTCCACCTAAATTCATAATAAATTTCTATGAATTTCAGAGAAATTCACTATGAATTTAGGTCAAATTCCCTATATAGGGGCATCTATTTTCACTTTGAGAGAAGCTCAACAAGGCAGAGAGGGCGGGCTTATAAACCGGTGTGAGCGCCCTTCGATTGGCGAGGTGGGACTAAACTCTGAGTGCAACGAGGACCAAACCTTTAGTCCCGGTTTGTGGCACAAACCGGGACTAATGGTCATGGGCCAGGGGCGAGGAGCATTGGTCCCGGTTCATGCGTGGAACCGGGACCAAAAGGTCCAGACGAACCGGGACCAATGGCCCACGTGGATGCCCTCTTGAGAGTGTTCTTGGTGAGAACATAGTTGACAACGAGCGAACCGGGATTAATGGTATTACGAGGGCCGAACCATAAAACATTAAAGCATTTCAAATGAACTCTGAAAAAGTTGAAAGTTGGCATGGTATCATAATTTCACCCATATAGCATGTGCATGTACAAAATGGACAATGGTATCATACTCGTCTGTTACAAAGTTGGCATGGTATCATCATAATAGTTGCGGGAGAAAGTCTTCACTTTTTCTTCGCTTGTGTCATTTGCTTATTGCACCGTAACCATGGATAATCTTCATCGTTTATCAGGATGCTTGGGTCAGCCTTGACTTTGAAGGGAGGAATTCATGAAACTTTTCATAATCTTCAGACATGTCTGTCTTGCCCTCCACTCCCACGATGTCCCTTTTTCCTGAAAGAACTATGTGGCGCTTTGGCTCATCGTATGATGTATTCACTTCCTTATCTTTTCTTTTTCTCAGTCTGGTAGACATGTCCTTCACATAGATAACCTGTGCCACATCATTGGCTAGGACGAACGGTTCGTTAGTGCACCCAAGATTTTCCAGATCCACTGTTGTCATTCCGTACTATGGGTCTACCTGTACCCCGTCTCCTGACAGATTGACCCATTTGCACATAAACAAAGGGACCTTAAAATAATGTCCGTAGTCAAGTTCCCATATGTCCACTATGTAACCATAATATGTGTCCTTTCCCCTCTCGGTTGTTGCATCAAAGCGGAAACCGCTGTTTTCGTTGGTACTCTTTTGATCTTGGTCAATCGTGTAAAATGTATTCCCATTTATCTCGTATCCTTTCCAAATTGTAACATTCGAAGATGGTCCCCTGGACAAGA
Source organism: Triticum dicoccoides (assembly GCF_002162155.2). Lineage (NCBI taxonomy): Eukaryota > Viridiplantae > Streptophyta > Magnoliopsida > Poales > Poaceae > Triticum > Triticum dicoccoides. The sequence continues at coordinate 26,603,898 of NC_041391.1, forward strand.
AGTACAGCTCATCACAAACAGTGTTGTCATCTCTGAGACGTGTTTCCAACCAACTGCTGGAAGTCCTGATGTGTTCACATGTAATCCAGTTGTCGCACTACTCCGGGTGTTTGGAGCGCAGACTGTTCTTGTGTTCATCGACATACGGGGTCACCAAGGTAGAGTTCTGTAGAACTGTTTAGTGTGCTTGAGACCAAGAATATCCGTCCCTGCATATTATTGATTCCCTTCCAAGCGTGCATTTTCCTGTCAGTCTCCCCTCATAACACGATTTAGGGAGACATATCTTCTTAAGGCCAGGAATGAAGTCAACACAAAACCCAATGGCATCCTCTGTTTGATGGCCCATGAAGATGCTTCCTTCTGGCCTAGCATGGTTACGGACATATTTCTTTAGGATTCCCATGAACCTCTCAAAGGGGAACATATTGTGTAGAAATACGGGCCCCAGAATGACAATATCGTCGACTAGATGAACTAGGACGTGCGTCATGATATTGAAGAAGGATGGTGGGAACACCGGCTCGAAACTGACAAGACATTGCGCCACATCACTCCTTAGCCTTGGTATGATTTATGGATCGTTCACCTTCTGAGAGATTGCATTGAAGAATGCACATAGCTTCACAATGGCTAATCGGACGTTTTCTGGTAGAAGCCCCCTCAATGCAACCAGAAGCAGTTGCGTCATAATCATGTGGCAGTCATGAAACTTTAGGTTCTGGAACTTTTTCTCTGGCATATTTATTATTCCCTTTATATTCGACGAGAAGCCAGTCGGGACCTTCATACTAAGCAGACATTCAAAGAAGATTTCTTTCTCTTCTTTCGTAAGAGCGTAGCTGGCAGGACCTTCATACTACTTCGGAGGCATGCCATCTTTTTCGTCCAAACGTTGCAGGTCCTCCCGTGCCTCAGGTGTATCTTTTGTCTTTCCATACACGCCAAATAAGCCTAGCGGGTTCACTCAAAGGTTCTTCGTCACGTGCATCACGTCGACTGAAGAGCAGACCTCTAGGTCTTTCCAGTAGGGTAGGTCCCAAAATATAGATTTCTTCTTCCACATGGGTGTGTGTCCCTCAGCATCATTCAGAACAGCTAGTGCGCCGGGACCCTTTCCAAAGATTACGTGTAATCATTGAACATAGCAAGTACGTGATCACCGGTACGCATGGCGGGCTTCTTCCGGTGATCTGCCTCGCCTTTGAAATGCTTGCCTTTCTTTCAACATTGATGGTTGGTCGGAAGAAATCGACAATGGCCTAGGTACACATTCTTCCTACAGCTTCCCAGGTATATACTATCGGTGTCAAGTAAACAGCGCGTGCATGCGTGGTATCCCTTGTTTGTTTGTCCTGAAAGGTTACTGAGAGCGGTCCAATCGTTGATGGTCACGAACAGCAACGCCTTTAGGTCAAATTCCTCCTTTTTGTGCTCATCCCATGTACGTACACCATTTCCATTCCACAGCTGTAAAAGTTCTTCAACTAATGGCCTTAGGTACACATCAATGTCGTTGCCGGGTTGCTTAGGGCCTTGGATGAGAACTGGCATCATAATGAACTTCCGCTTCATGCACATCCAAGGAGGAAGGTTATACATACATAGAGTCATGGGCCAGGTGTTGTGATTGCTGCTCTGCTCCCAGAAAGGATTAATGCCATCCGTGCTTAAAGCAAACCATACATTCCTTGGGTCACTTGCAAACTCATCCCAATACTTTCTCTCGATTTTTCTCCACTGCGACCCGTCAGCGGGTGCTCTCAACTTCCCGTCTTTCTTACGGTCCTCACTATGCCATCGCATCAACTTGGCATGCTCTCCATTTCTGAACAGATGTTTCAATCATGGTATTATAGGAGCATACCACATCACCTTCGCAGGAACCCTCTTCCTGGGGGACTCGCCTCAACATCACCAGGGTCATCTCGTCTGATCTTATACCGTAATGCACCGCATACCGGGCATGCGTTCAGATCCTTGTACGCACCGCGGTAGAGGATGCAGTCATTAGGGCATGCATGTATGTTCTGCACCTCCAATCCTAGAGGGCATACGACCTTCTTTGCTGCGTATGTACTATCGGGCAATTTGTAATCCTTTGGAAGCTTCTTCTTCAATATTTTCTGTAGCTTCTCAAATCCTTTGTCAGGCACAACATTCTCTGCCTTCCACTGCAGCAATTCCAGTATGGTACCGAGCTTTGTGTTGCCATCTTCGCAATTGGGGTACAACCCTTTTTTGTGATCCTCTAACATGCGATCAAACTTCAGCTTCTCCTTTTGACTTTCGCATTGCGTCCTTGCATCGACAATGACTCGGCGGAGATCATCATCATCAGGCACATCGTCTGGTTCCTATTGATCTTCAGCAGCTTCGCCCGTTGCAGCATCATCATGCACATCGTCTGGTTCTTCTTGATGTTCAGTAGCATCACCGTATTCAGGGGGCACATAGTTGTCATCGTACTCTTCTTCTTCACCGTCTTCGATCAGAACCCCTATTTCTCCATGCCTTGTCCAAACATTATAGTGTGGCATGAAACTCTTGTAAAGCAGGTGGGTGTGAAGGATTTTCCGGTCAGAGTAAGACTTCGTATTCCCACATATAGGGCATGGACAACACATAAAACCATTCTGCTTGTTTGCCTCAGCCGGTTCGAGAAACTCATGCACGCCCTTAATGTACTCGGAGGTGTGTCTGTCACCGTACATCCATTGCCGGTTCATCTGCGTGCATTATATATAATTAAGTGTGTCAAAAACCATTACAGAACATCATGAATAGATAATTAAGTGACCAAATTAATACAAGTTCATCATCACATTAAAACCAAAGTACATACATTGTTCTCATCTAACAACGTAAAGCTCTGCAGAGCATCTAAATTAATTAAACCATACATTGAAACTATGTAAAACATTTCAATGCGAAAACAAATGCGATCATAATCGCAACCAAGGTAACAACTGATCCAACGGCATAATGATACCAAGCCTCGGTATGAATGGCATATTTTCTAATCTTTCTAATCTTCAAGCGCATTTCATCCATCTTGATCTTGTGATCATCGACGACATCCGCAACATGCAACTCCAATATCATCTTCTCCTCCTCAATTTTTCTTATTTTTTCCTTCAAGAAATTGTTTTCTTCTTCAACTAAATTTAACCTCTCGACAATTGGGTCAGTTGGAATTTCCGGTTCAACAACCTCCTAGATAAATAAAATATATGTCACATTGGTCGGCATAATTGTCATAAACAATAAATGAACCAATAGTTATGAAAAGATAATATATAGCACATCCGAATCATAGACAGGACGAGGGCCGACGGGGGCGGATACCAAAACCATCGCACTATATAAGATGCAATAATAAAAGTAAGAAAATAGTACAAGTATCTATCTAAACATACAAGTAAGAATATTTTTCCTTTCATAAAGAAGATAAGAACAAGCGGCTCACCACGGTGGTGCCGGCGATGAGATCGGCGCGGGTGATCAACGGCAGTGAAGACGGGGACTGGGCGTGACGGACCGCTAAACCTAGACAAACATTGAGGAAAATGGAGCTTGGAGGTCGAGCTTGGAGAGGAGAAAGCTTGAGTAGTGTGGCTCGGGCATTCCATCGAACACCTTGTCTGCATAGGAGGTGAGCTAGAGCACCACCAAGCCCTCTCCCCCTCGGCGACCAGAAAAAACAGAGTAGTGTGCTCTGCTCTTACGCGAGGGGGTATATATAGGCACCTCATTGGTCCCGGTTGGTGGCTTGAACCGGGACTAAAGGGCAGCCTTTGGTCCCGGTTCAAGCCACCAACCGGGACCAATGGTGGTGGGCGAGGAGCAAGGCCCATTGGTCCCGGTTCGTCCCACCAACCGGGACCAAAAGGTCCAGACGAACCGGGACCAATGGCCCACGTGGCCCGGCCGGCCCCCCGGGGCTCACGAACCGGGTCCAATGCCCCCATGGGTGCTTTGCCCCCTTTTCTACTAGTGCATGGACACATGGAGTTTCATATGATTCAAAGCAATAGTCTAGTTTTGACATGAAGACTTTAATACTCAAGCATACCAACAAGCAACCATGTCTTTCAGAATATCAACTCTAAAGCAAGTTTTCCCTAGCCCATCATGATCAATCATTGATCCATTCATGAAACACACTCGAATATTAGCTACACCCAGTGCTCAAATACGATCATAGTGCCCCTTGGTTGGTGCTTTATAAGAGAAGGTGGAGACTCAAATTCAAAATAAAAATTGCATAAGTAAAAGAAAGGCCCTTCGTAGAGGGAAGTAGGGATTTGTAGATGTGGCAGAGGTCAAAGCTTAAATTGAGAGATAAAAATATTTTTTAAAGGCATAATTTTTCCGCCAACGAAAATGATTAGGAGCATCCCAACACTTTTCATGCTAGATACATCATAGGCGGTTCCCAAACAGAAAATAAAGTTTATTCCTTTTTCCACCATTACTTCCACTTTCCATGGCTAACCGTATCTATGGGTGCCCTGCATACCAACAGTTTCCAAGGAATTTATTATTTGATGAAATAAAGTAAATTCATTTTTCATTTCGGGACTGGACATCCCTAATAACTTTGTCATACTCTCGTGCGATGACAAGTGAATAAACACTCATCGTGAGTATAACACATCTAGCATGGAAAATATTGGTCACCCTTCACTGCCTTCCGAGCGGTAGAGCACACAAAAGAGAAATTTATTTTGAAAATTAGGGATGGCACATGCAAATTTGCTTAGAATGGCATGGAAATACCGCATATAGGTAGGTATAGTTGACTCATAAGGCAAAACTGTAGGGGAACGTAGTAAGTCAAAAAAATTCCTACGATCACGCAAGATCTATCTAGGAGATGCATAGCAATGAGATAGGAGAGTGTGTATACGTACCCTCGTAGACCGAAAGCGGAAGCGTTTAGTAACGCAGTTGATGTAGTCAAACGTCTTCATGACCCAACCATTCCAAGTACCGAACGTATGACACCTCCGTGTTCAGCACAGATTCAACATGATGACGTCCCTCGAGCTCTTGATCCAGTAGAGGGTCGGGGGAAAGTTACGTCAGAACAACGGTGTGGCGACGTTGTTGATGAAGTTACCGGCGTAGGGCTTCGCCTAAGCAATACAACAATATGACTGAGGTGTTAAGCTGTGGATGGGCGCACTGCACATGGGTAGGTGATTTTCTGTTGTGCACTGGGATGCCCCCCTGCCCCCGTATATAAAGGAGGGAGGGAGGAGGCCGACGGCCAGGAGGGGCGCGCCTATAGGGGGAGTCAAACTAGGATTCCCAATCCTAGTTGGAGTCCCCTTCCTTTTCCAAGAGGTGAAGAGAGGGAAGGAGAAGGAGAGGGAGAAGGAAAGAGGAGGGCGCCGCCTCCTCCCTAGTCCAATTCGGACCTTGGGGGCGGGGAGCGGCTACCCTGCAGCCCTCCTCTCCTTTCCAATAAAGCTCATTAAGGCCCACTACTTCCTCCTGGGGGTTCCGGTAACCTCCCGGTACTCTGAGAAATGTCCAAACCCTTCCAAAACCTTTCTGGTGTCTGAACATAACCTTCCAATATATCAGTCTTTATGTCTCGACCATTTCGAGACTCCCTGACATGTCTGTGATCTCATCCGGGACTCCGAACAAACTTCGGTCATCAAAAACACATAACTCTTAATAAAAACTGTCATTGAATGTTAAGCGTGCGGACCCTATGGGTTCAAGAACTATGTAGACATCATCCAGACACATCTCTGATCAATAACCAATAGCGGAACCTAGATGCTCCTATTGGCTCCTACAATATACGTTGTTTCCTTTGTCATCGGTATGTTACTTGCCCGAGATTCGATCATCGGTATCATCATACCTAGTTCAATCTCGTTACCGGCAAGTCTCTTTACTCGTTTCGTAATGCTTCATCCCGCAACTAACTCATTGGTCACATTGCTTGCAAGGCTTATAGTGATGAGCATTACCAAGAGGGCCCATAGATAACTCTCCGATACACGGAGTGACAAATCCTAATCTTGATCTATGGCAACCCAACAAACACCTTTGAGACACCTGTAGAGCATCTTTATAACCACCCAGTTACGTTGTGATGTTTGATAGCACACAAAGTGTTCCTCCGGTATTCGGGAGTTGCATAATCTCATAGTCTGAGGAACATGTATAAGTCATGAAGAAAGCAGTAGCAATGAAACTGTAACGATCATAATGCTAAGCTAACGGATGGGTCCTATCCATCACATCATTCTCTAATGATGTGATCCCGTTCATCAAATGACAACTCATGTCTATGGTCAGGAAACATAACCATCTTTCATTAACGAGCTAGTCAAGTAGAGGCATACTAGGGACACTTTGTTTTGTCTATGTATTCACACATGTACTAAGTTTCCGGTTAATACAATTCTAGCATGAATAATAAACATTTATCACGATATAAGGAAATATAAATAACAACTTTATTATTGTCTCTAAGGCATATTTCCTTCAATCTCCCACTTGCACTAGAGTCAATAATTAGATCACAAAGTAATGATTCTAATACCCATGGAGTCTTGGTGCTGATCATGTTTTGCTCGTGGATGAGGATTATTCAACGGGTCTGCAACATTCAGATCCGTATGTATTTTGCTCACGGGAGTCAATATTGTTTCGTTGATCACAAGTGGTGGTGAACCCACTAAATTTCCCAAAGCATTAAAAGCATCAAGAGAAGGACACGTCAAGAAGATCCCACCAGTAATTGTATCAAGGACGAATCTGTACCAGGTGGTAATGCCCACATAAAAACAACAAAGAAGAACAACAGAAGATTGCTTACGGATAGATCTGTTATGAGCATTCCAAATCCTATACCAAGCATCTTTTAAATTTTCTCCTCCCCTTTGTTTGAAGTTGAGAACCTCGCTCTCGGAGGTGCATGCAATAGAAGAAGAGAATTTCATAACGGACAAAAAGTCATAAACAACATTGCACGCGAAAAACAGATCTGACGAGAAAACGATGAACGAAAAAGAGGGCGAATAAAACGACAATATTTTTTGAAGTGGGGGAGAGGAAAACGAGAGGCAAATGGCAAATAATGTAAATTGTGAGGAGATGAGATTTTTGATTAGGAACCTGGTTGATGTTTAAGATCCTCCCCGGCAACGGCGCCAGAAATTCCTTTTGATGTCAGCTAGAACTACGTCGGTATTTCCCAAAGAGGAAGGGATGTTGCAGTATGGTGATGGTAGGTATTTCGCTTAGTGATGAGACAAAGGTTATTGAACCAGTAGGAGAACCTCCTCACACCAAGTAAACATCACCTGCACACAAATAACAAATACTCGCAACCCGACATGTTAAAGGGGTTGTCATCCCCTTTCGGGTACGACGCCTCAAGATAGGCAAATAACGTGAGGTAAAAGTGGTAGATAGGATAAATAGATCGCGGAACAAATGAATTGCAGGAAGGTATTTTTTTATTTTTGGTTTAATAGATCTGAAAATAAATGCAAAGGAAAATAGATCGCAAAGGCAAATATGATGAAAAGAGACCCGGGGGGCGTAGGTTTCACTAGTGGCTTCTCTCGAGAAATATAGCAAACAGTGGGAAAACAATTACTGTTGGGCAATTGATAGAACTTCAAATAATCACGATGATATCCGGGCAATGATCATTATATAGACATCACGTCCAAGATTAGTAGATCGACTCCTGCCTGCATCTACTACTATTACTCCACACATCGACCGCTATCCAACATGCATCCAGTGTATTAAGTTCATGGAGAAACGGAGTAATGCAATGAGAACAATGAGATGATGTAGACGGGATCCGTTTATCTATTGCGAAGATATAGATCCCATGTTGTTATCCTTAGTCGCAACGATACATACGTGTCGGTTCCCCTTCTATCACTGGGACCAAGCACCGTAAGATCGAACCCACTACAAAGCACCTCTTCCCATTGCAAGATAAATTGATCGAGTTGGCCAAACAAAACCAAAATATCGCAGAAGAAATACGAGGCTATAAGCAATCATGCATATAAGAGATCAAATAAGACTCAAATAACTTTCATGGATAAAAACATATATCTCAGCATAAACTCAAAGTTCATCGGATCCCAACAAACACACCGCAAAAAGACTTTCATCGTATGGATCTCCAAGAGACCGTTGTATTGATAGTCAAGAGAGAGGGAGAGAGAGGAAGCCATCTAGCTACTAACTACGGACCCGTAGGTCTACAAAGAACTACTCACGCATCATCGGAGAGGCACCAATGGAAGTGGTGAACCCCTCCATGATGTTGTCTAGATTGGATCTGGTGGTTCTGGACACTGCGGCGGCTGGAATTGATATTTGTCGACTCCCCTAGGGTTTCTGGAATATTGGGGTATTTATAGAGCAAAGAGGCGGTTCTAGGGGCAGCCGAGGTGGGCACAACCCACCAGGGCACGCCTGGGCCTCCTGGCGCGCCCTAGTGGGTGCTGCTCCCCTCGAGCCACCACTCAGGTTCTTCCTTGGCCCACTGGATGTCTTCTGGCCCAAAAAAATTCTCCAGGAGTTTCGCTGCGTTTGGACTCAACTTAATATTGATTTCCTGCAATGTAAAAATCATGTAGGAAACAACAACTGTCACTAGGCACTATGTCAATAGGTTAGTACCATAAAATGACTATAAAATGATTGGAAGACAAACAAGAATGATAATATAATAGCATGGAACAATCAAAAATTATAGATACGATGGAGACATATCAATAACCCACAAGTATAGCGGATCAGTTGTAGCCTCTTCCCATAAGTAAGAGCGTCGAACCCAATGCGGAGCTAAAGGTAGAACAAATATTCCCTCAAGTTCTATCGACCACCGATACAACTCTATGCATGCTTAACGTTTGCTTTACCTAGAACAAGTATGAAACTAGAAGTACTTTGTAGGTGTTGTTGGATAGGTTTGCAAGACAATAAAGAGCACGTAAATAAAAACCAGGGGCTGTTTAGATAAATAAGCAACTAAATTAGCTTTAGTAGAGAGCTTTTTGTCACGAGAAAGTTATTACTCCCTAGGAAATTTTATATGAGGGAGAGGCATAAGTTAACATACTTTCTCTTCTTGGATCATATGCACTTATGATTGGAACTCTAGCAAGCATCCGCAACTACCAAAGATAATTAAGGTAAAACCCAACCATAGCATTAAAGTTTCAAGTCCTCTTTATTCCCATACGCAAACAATCTACTTACTCGGGTCTGTGCTTCTGTCACTCACGCCACCAACCATAAGTAAATCATGAACATATTGCAAACCCTACAGCGGGAATCCCTCATGCTTGCGCGACACGGAGAGCACCATAGGACATCAGCAATGATAAAACATGTAACTCAAACCAAGCACGGTCATGAATCAACCCATAGGACAAAATGGAACTACTAAAACATCATAGGATAGCCATACTTCATTGGGAAATAATATATAGCATTGAGCACCATGTTCAAGTAGAGATTACAGTGGGGAGAAGAGGTGTGACACCGCTGCATAGAGGGGGAGTGAGTTGGTATTGACGGCGGTGAAGGTGTTGGTGTAGATCGTCGGGACGGTGATGGCCCCGGCGGTGTGCCAGCGCCACCGGGAGAGAGGGGGAGAGAGCCCCCTTTCTTCTTCTTCTTCTTCTTCTTCTTCTTCCTTGACCTCCCCCCTAGATTGGAGAAGGGTTTCCCCTCTGGTCCCTGGCTTCCATGGCGGCGGAGGAGCGGGAGCCCCTCCGAGATTGGATCTCTCTCTCCCTATTTTCTTCAGTTTATGCTCTCCCAGATTCTGCCTTTTCACTGTTTCTTAAATTACCGGAGATCCGTAATTTCGATTGGGCTGAAATTATAATACGATTTCTATCTAGATATTAGCTTTCTTGCGGCGAAAGAAGGGCACCAACCGCCTTGCAGAGTGGCCACGAGGGCCCAGGGCGTGCCCTACCCCTGGGGCACGCCCCTCACCCTCGTGGGCCCCTCGGACATCGTCTCGCGTTGATTCCACTTCCCAAAATTCACATATATTCCAAAAACAATTCTCCGTAAGTTTTTATCCTGTTTGGACTCTGTTTGATATGGATTTTCTGTGAATCAAAAAACATGCAACAAACAGGAACTGGCATTGGGCACTGGATCAATATGTTAGTCCCAAAAATAGTATAAAAAGTTGCCAAAAGTATGTAAAAGTTGTAGAATATTGGCATGGAACAATAAAAAATTATAGATACGACAGAGACTTATCACTCCTCGTTCGACAATTCATCCTCCTCATCATTGTCGTCCTCTTATTTGTCCTCCGACGGCTCAACGCCGGACTTATGGAAGATGAGCGGGATGATTCCGATGTTGACCTATCATCGGGCGCCAGACTACTGGTCGAACTGTCGTCCTCGATGTCGCTCGACATGGTTGCGGTCGTATAAAAACCGCGAGAAAGCGAGATTGCAGAGTGTCTGCAAGTGTGTAGTGCGGCTTGCCGGGGATGATGAAGATGGTGGACACTTAAGCAGGGTATGCAGAGAAGAGGAAATGCCAATTGAAGCGAGGGTTGACGTATTATCTAACCACTGATATAATCAACCACAATTATTTGTACCCAGTCGCTCCAAATTCCCAGGGTTGCGTAGGACTCCTATTGGCTGATTTCTTTTTTCAGGAAAAAAATAAGGAACGAGTTTTGAGATTATGCTTGGTACCTGTACGAACGTAGTAGGATAGTTGGCAAGCAATACACTAAGCTCTTCTTATTGATGAAGCCAGTAATAACCAAACTATAAAGGAAAAGAAAAGAAAAAGACAAAGGAAAATATCTGCATGAATCTTCGCGTGACATCAATGTCATAGGACCTAGATGTCCATTACTTAGAGCACATCTAGATTTGCTTTAGCAATACTGTCAAACAAAACCCCTAATAATCATTACAAATAGTGCATAGAACATGGCTAATGCGACAACCACAACTACACATGGTAGTTCCTTCTTGTCTCTTGCTTTCATCTGTTTCTTGTGATTGATTCTTTCTTGCTTCATCGTACTAATAGTACATTCCAGATCAGCCAGTTTCTTCTTCAGCTTTACGTTATCTTTAGCGAGCTTGGTGATAACACCCCGAGCCCTGCCATGCCATTCTTCATCCAGCCAGAACAAAGGCAAAAGCCACATATCCCTGCCAATATCAAATAGTATAAAGGATGAGCGGTGGCACGAACTCAAGTAAAATGATGAATTTAGCACTAAACTCTAAGGGGCAACTGAGAAACCACCTGCCAATGTTGAATCCCTCTGTGCATACACGTCGAGCGGGAGTGTGGCCATGCACACAACTCAGCTTTTGGTACTTCTCGGTGGCGCAAAACTTGGAGTC
>NC_041391.1:26615560-26648651 GCF_002162155.2 Triticum dicoccoides
ATTCAGGACGGAGTCAGCAAGGAGCTACTTTGGACATGCTAAAAAAGATTTGGATAGATTGAAACCTGACAGGATGATTCGGATCCGAAGTACACCTACCTTCTGATAACCTTAGACAAGTGCTCGGCAGCGGCCATCATCGCGGCGGCGCTGCCGAGAGCGGCAATACGAGTAGGAGCAGGAGTAGCCGCACCGAAACCATCAGCACTACTCGTTCGCATTCCCCCAATGTCAACGCCACGCGAGGGAATTTGGAGTCTATCTAGGGATTTGGGGGAAATGGGAAAACGGTGGGGATAAGCTAACGGTTGGGAACTACTTATGGCACTAGGCACACTATTTATACATGTCATTTGTGTTAGGTATTACAACTTCACACACGATTTCCGCACCAAACCGTGTGACAAGAAAACGCAGGTGAGGCACGGTTCCAGTTACATAAATGTATGTGATGTACTACCATGTACAGTGATGTCGTGTAAACATCCGCTGTGCATATATCCGTCAAAAATAACAACTGCTCTGCAGATAGACATGGCGGCGGCGGCCTAGGCAGCGGCTACCGCAGAAGAGGTCAATCCTCGGTCGGTGGGCGGTGGCGGTGTCGTAGGAGGTCAATCCTCGGTCTGCGGTGGGAGATAGGAGGAGCTCAACCATCAAGATCGATGGCGGGATAGTGGAGGTCAAACTTCAGGCAGCAGTCGCACTAAGCTTTGCTCCTCGACCTTGCTGTCTCGGCATGCCGCCACAGCACGCTTCTCTGTCTGCTGGGTGGAGGTCATCGTGCGGCTAATTAATTAATATATTCTTTTCATGGGTTGCTTAATTAAGGTATTCAATTCCTAAGGGTAGTGATGTAGTACTCTGCGTGTAAATTGACTGGCCATTAATTTTAGCCATTGCACGTCTGGATAGCAATATGTAGCACCCTCAGTAATTATGAAAATAAAACCTTGTGATTTATGCATGCATCTTTGGGCATCAGTTAATCCGTGTATTAATGTTGTTGTTTTGTTTTTAATTTCCATTTTTGTGGTGCAGATGGAACGATCTGAATGGATGAAGAATTGGAGAAATGTAGATTTTATCAGTGGCATGACAAAGTTCATAAATTTGGCTGAAAGTACAAAGAGGAGAATTGATGATGCGGATTACATCCTGTGTCCATGTACTAATTGTGCCAATACAGAGTCACGTGAAGTTGCAGATGTCCAGTGGCACATAGTCTCTCGGGGATTCATGGATCGATATACACGTTGGACCAAACACGGTGAAGAGTAGGTCATGGATGAATATACCCAGGGTTGCGAGATGCCAAACCCCGATCAGTGTCACATGGATGTTTAATCTAACATCGGGGCAGAGGAATCAAGCTACCAATGGAACACCGGAAAGCCGAAAGGCCCACTGGAAAACCAAGACATCGACGCAAATGACGTCGATCTTGTTATGCTAGATTTTGCTATTACGGTTACAGATTTCAAGGGCCCAGAAAAGGATATGATTGGGTACAAGGATCTACAAACCATTGATGCGGACTCCAATAAAGAATTGCATCCAGGTTGCAAAAAATAATTCCAAGTTGAGTGCCACCCTGGCGCTTCTGAGATTTAAAGCAGCAAACGGTCTATCAAACAAGGGTTTCACAGAGATGTTAGGTCTTTTCAAAGAAACTAGCAGTGTGACCCGCGCATTTGCGCGGCTAGATCTGAATCTTTTATACCAAATAACACATAATATTTCCTTGCCACTCCACTTGTTCAAATGGATATCTTCTCATTCATACTTTATACTTATCATCGCACTAACATTAATCTTTAAATAATATTATACATTTAAATCTATAAGTGTGCAGCTTGTTCTTTTATTGGAACCTAGAGATCTCCTACCCACGTTATTGCTGGTTGTATTACCCGGCCTCCAGGGCTCTTCCCACTTGCACAATGTTATGTATCCCTTTATGCAGGTTCCTTGTTAGCTTATCTTACACTTGTTTCTTGTGTCGTCGGGCTGTCCAATCTAATGTTTTGTCATTTATCTGCATATACCATCTAATGTTTCTAAAGTTCTCTCTCTCTCTCTCTCTCTCTCTCTCTCTCTCTCTCTCTCTCTCTCTCTCTCTCTCTCTCTCTCTCTCTCATATGTTGATAGTCATCATTAATTGTTTTTGTTGCGCCTATGTTACTTTGGTTTTATCTTTACGCTTTAGCACAGCTAAAGTGTGTACTGAATACTTAACATGATTTGTCCAATACACAATTTTTGTTAAACAATTATCTGTCACTATCTTATATTCTTACCAGGCTATGCTTTACCCCGAATCGTCTCTCTTTCACTACCACCATAGCTTGTTCTCTCGTATTGTATTCATGCTATTTGCAACGACTCATAATTTTTCTCACAACTGAAAAAGGCTTATCGCATATCTGATGTGATATTTCTCTTGCAATCACGTGACTGTTATACACAAAACATCGCTTTACACCGCGTACAATACATTGTCCATAGATGTATGATATTTGAATGTTCTATCGATTCCTCTTACACGATGACTTTCATGCATTGAAACTGCTTCTCGTGCATGCAAATATTTTGTTTCTTCAAATCTGCCATACCTCGTCAGCAGCCACAAATGCAAGCATACTTTAGTTCATCGTCATCCAGCTGATGTGTACTTTCTTTCGTGTAATGTTTAACCCATTGGTGTTAATAATTTTTTTCGAGGAGGCGTGTCAATAATTGCATGCTAGGTTGGCAATAGTCATCAGTTGTTATTTTCTCACTACATGGTTAAGGACAGATGATGATCACAGAGATTTATATGTATGCAAACTCACACAACCAATGTCCTGGAACATCAGGTGTTCTTTGAATCTACAGCAATCCATAGATTGGTCTTCCTGCATGAAGAGAATTGACATCACTGTGGTAGCGATCCGTGTGCACCCTCTGGCCTTGGCCTTTTTTTTTAACATGGTTTGAATTTTGGGGCTCTTAGAAAATCGTGGTGACTCATATGATGTTTGCATATACTGACTATTATTTTTTGAGAAATGTTAGTTTGTTTTATTTTAGGGCATTCAATTTCTACTATTCGTTTTCTACTGTCATAAGAATATACTCCGTAATTGATAAATCATTCTCTTCACTCTTGATGTACCCTGTTGGATGTGTAAAATCCAATCTGCTAATTTATTTTCATTAACATCTCAATTTTAGGAAAATTCATCTTGGTGTGGATTTTATGATGACTTCGTACAGCTCGTGGCTCATGTGTGATGTGACATGTTCATTGTATGCCTATATGGGAGCACGTCTTTTTAATTAATGGATGGGCTTGCCATTTTTTCTAGATAATTATCTTATAGCAAGGGTGACCTTGCCATGTTTGTAGCGAATAGATTTTTGAGGCTTGTTTGTATCGACTTATGCATGCATATGCCGATCGTTTTTACATGCGGGCTGTGGTTTTGATTTCTTGCCGGGTACCTGCCAAGGTTATATCTGGTGTTAAAACAAATAATGTTTACCTTTACATTGGTTAAAAAAAATTATGTGTACGTGTCCTTTTCAAATCGACTCCATATACTTCCTTCCATCAGGAGCGTGCGTGTCTTTTTTTCAAATATCAATGGCCCAACTATTTTTGGTATAACCCTAAAAACAACTATTTTTAGTATATATGTGGACGATCTGATGGCTTGTTTTTTTTTTTTGGACGGGTACAATCTGATGACCTGTTTGTCTTTCGATGCTTTGTCTTTCTACCTAATGCATAGGTAGAGTCCAATAGCTATGCGTGCATGTCCGGGTGGAAATAAGATTTCTAATTAAGTAGCAACTCCTGTAGAGTCCGATTGGTATGTGTTTATACCTTTTTTTTCCACCGGATGCTATGTGTTTCTACCCAATGGTTGCATGCGTGACTTGTTGTTAAAAGGGTGTATACGTGACATGTTAGCAATAGTTGTACATGTAAAACATTGTGCGTAACTTTTAGATCTTTAAATCCTAGCCATGATAATTGAGATCGACGGATAAAATATTTTTAGCTTATGTGGATGAACGCGATGGCTTATTTGCAGGGCCGTCCAAGGGCCTGTGCGAGCTGTGCGCTCGCACAGGGCCCCCAAAATCCTGGGGTCCCCAACTAGGGTCCATATACATATATGTAGTCTGAAAAAATAATCAGTTTTAGGCCTTCTTGGGCCTGGTCCGGTCAAGTCTCAGCGATACGCTTTCCCGTCGCGTGGATTGATCGATCGTAGATGAAACGACAGCCCCAATGCAGTACGTTCCGTAACTTCCGCTTCCTATTCCCTGCCTGATCGCTAGGCTTTCCATCTCCCCATCGCTTCCGACTGAATCGGCGGCTCGGTGGCGATCGCGTTGCAACCTTGCAGGTTCAGCGAGGCGACGGGCAAGAAGCGGATTACTTTCTAGCGCTGGACGCCGTCGCGCCGGCGGCCGGCCGACACTGCCGCGGTACCGCCCAACAGGAACAGAAGACCAACCGGTGTGGTGCCCTCCCTGCTCCCTACGCTCTCCCCTTTTCTCTAATTTTGATACAAATTGCAGAGTTGTGTTAATATGTTTGGGAACGATTTTTTGTGCAGTCCTTCAAGTTCAGAAGTAGTCACAGATTCGAGAATTTCAGTAGTTGCTCGTACTATCGTCCAAGTACAAAATCAAGGTTCTATCTGATTGTAAGTTTTTTGAACTACCTATACATGTCACAAGCCTATATTTCATGTGAGCTCATCAGGTCAAATAAATTGAAAGAGTATATATTTCATTGAAATAGTAATAATCATGCATTCTAGTTCTGGAAGAAAGTATGATTCTGGTGCCTTCAAGCGTAAGAAGAAACAAAAATTAGAAAAAGATGCTGAAATTCAAAGGGGTGCTCTTGATAAATATGCTGTGATAGTACCCCAAAATAATTCTGAAAATCATACTCCAGATGGTAATATTGATGATGGTCACGATGATAATGCAGTAGAGGTTGAGGTTGTCACTGCAAAAATTCATGAAGGTGATCATGGTCTTGCTGATAATGCGCAAGAGGTTGAGGTTGCCGCTACAGAAATTGATGAAGGTAATGATGTCAATATTTTAGATGAAGATCATGATCCTAATATTTTGGATGACATGAATAATTCCGTTCAGCCTGATATATTTGATCCTAGAAATTGGGATGGACTTGATCCAAAAAAGATTGATATCTTGCTGCAAAAGGGTCCTAAAAGAGAAGATATTGAGTATGGTCCTTATGACAAGTTCTCTAGAAGGTTTTCTGCATTATCATTTAGTAGAATTCTCCCAAATGGAGAAAAGTTTGACAGAGAGTGGCTTGTGTACAACAGCGGCCTCGATAAAGCATTTTGTTTTTGTTGCAAATTATTAAAAAGGGGGCATGTGAGAGGACAGCTAGCAAATGAGGGTTTAAGTGACTGGATTCATCTTGGGGCTAGACTAGAAGAGCATGAATCAAGTAGAGAGCATATCACAAATATGACTGCATGGTATGACTTCCGTCTCAGGATGCAGAAGAATCAAACAATTGATAAAGTTGCTCAGCGAGAACTTGAAAAGGATAAGGAGCATTGGAGAAAAGTTTTGCTCAGGATTTTATTGATTGTAAAATTTCTTGGAGAACATAATATAGCATTTCGTGGCAGCAATAGCAAGTTGTACCAAGAGAGGAACGGGAATTTCCTAGGACTGATTGAAATGTTGGCTGAATTTGACCCAGTTATCAAAGAGCATGTTGACCGCATCACCAATGAAAAAATTCGTGATCACTACCTTGGCCCTTCTATACAGAATGAGTTAATAAACATGCTCGCTACTGCCATCAGGTCAAGAATCATTGAAAAGGTAAAGGAAGCAAAATATTTCTCAGTTATTCTTGATTGTACTCCTGATGCAAGCCACCAAGAACAAATGTCTTTGATAATTAGGTATGTAGATACATCTTCTACTTCTGTTTGCATCGAAGAATCTTTCTTAGGCTTTTTGGAGGTGAATGATACCACTGAGCAAGGTTTGTTTAATGTTCTAGAAGAGGAGTTGAATAATCTTAGCCTTGATGTGGACAATGTGAGAGGACAGGGTTATGATAATGGGTCAAATATGAAAGGAAACAATAAAGGGGTACAAAAGAAATTTCTGGACAAATATCCAAGGGCATTTTATTCAGCTTGTGGTTGTCATAGTCTAAATCTGGCACTATGCGATATGGCGAAGTCTTGCCGTAAAGCAACAGACTTCTTTGGAATTATACAACGCATCTATAGAATATTTGCTATTTCGACTAAACGATGGCAAATTCTCAAAGATAACTTAAAGAAGTTGACTGTCAAGTCATTGTCATCTACTCGTTGGGAGAGTCATGTTGAGAGTGTTAAGGCTATACGGATTCAAATACCAGAAATAAGGGAGGCTTTACTACAAGTGGCTGAAACTGATATGGATCCATTGACAAGTAGTGAAGCACAATCATTGGCAGAAAATGAACTTGGCGGTTTTGAATTTTAGTGTCAATAATTATCTGGTATGATATATTATCCGCTGTTAATTTGGTCAGCAAGCAGCTACAATCAAAGGACACGCTTATTGATATTGCAATTGAGTCTATACAGGGTCTGCTTTCCTTTTTCAAGAAGTATAGAGAAAGTGGCTTTTCAAAAGCATTGGAAGATGCAAAAGAAATTGCACTTGAGATGGATATTCATCAAGAGTTCCGCACCAAGCGGAAAATCAGAAGAAGAAGACAATTCGATGAGGGTGCAGATGATGCATCTATTGCTTCACAATCTGCAGAGGAGTCATTTAGGGTCAATTATTTTCTGCAAGTGGTCGATCAAGCTATAGTTTCACTTACCAGGAGGTTTGAGCAATATCAGGGGTATGAAAAAACTTTTGGTTTCTTATTTACTTCAGATAGGCTGCGATCTATGGATGATAAGAGTTTGCTGGCTGCTTGTGTTAATCTTGAGGATGCACTTAAGAGTGGAGAACACAAAGACATTGATGGAGCTGAATTTTTTTACGAGTTAATTTTCATCCAGGATTTAGTTAAGAAATCTATGGGCCCAGTTGATATTCTTGAGATTCTGATGAAGCGCCCCTTCTATCCTAATGCTATTATTGCCTACAGGATTTTGTTAACCATTCCTGTAACTGTTGCAACTGCGGAAAGGAGCTTCTATAAACTCAAGTTGTTGAAATCATATTTGTGTTCAACTATGACACAAGAAAGACTCAATGGTTTGGCGACAATAGCACTTGAAAATGATGTCTTGGAGAAGATTAATTATGAAGATGTAATTGAAGATTTCATTTCAAGAAACACAAGACGGATGGCACATTTCAATAGAGAATGAGGTCAGTTTATTGGTTTTAGTATTTCGCATTCATACTTCAGAATATTCTAAGCATTGTATGAAATAATATAAATTTTAATTACATAATTAGGTGGTTATGCTTGCGTAATTGTATACTTTTTAAAATTTAGGGCCCCATTTTTCTTTTCGCACCGGGCCCCCGAATTCCTGGAGACGGCCCTGCTTATTTGACTTCTGTTTTATGTATATAATAGATAAATTCTTTCGGGAGATAATGTGCTTGAGGAAGTCCTGGATTAAGGGGTCCTCGGACAGCCGGACTATATACTTTAGTCGGACTGTTGGACTATGAAGATACAAGATAGAAGACTTCGCCCCGTGCTCGGGTGGGACTCTCCTTTGCGTGGAAGGCAAGCTTGGCGATTCGGATATGTAGATTCCCTTCTCTGTAACCGACTCTGTGTAACCCTAGCCCCCTCCGTGTCTATATAAACCAGAGGATTTAGTCCGTAGGATGAGAGCCACAATCATAATCATAGGCAAGCTTCTAAGGTTAGCCTCTACGATCTCGTGGTAGATCAACTCTTATAATACTCATATCATGAAGATCAATCAAGAAGGAAGTAGGGTATTACCTCCATAGAGAGGGCCCGAACCTGGGTAAACATCGTGTCCCCCGCCTTGTGTTACCATTAGCCTTATACGCACAGTTCGGGACCCCCTACCCGAGATCCGCCGGTTTTGACACCAACGTTGGTGCTTTCATTGAGAGTTCCACTATTTCATCACCATAAGGCTTGATGGCTCCTTCAATCATCTACAACGACGCGATACAGGGTGAGATTTTTCTCCCCGGACAGATCTTCGTATTCGGCAGCTTCGCACTATGGGCCAACTCACTTGGCCATCTGGAGCAGATCGACAGCTACGCCCCTGGCCATCAGGTCAGGTTTGGAAGCTTGAACTACACCGCCGACATCCGGGGAGACTTGAACTTCGACCGATTCAAACCCATGACAGCCGCACCCTGTAGCCACAATGAATATGACTTAAATCTGTCATCGGACTATGCTTAGGAGACAGCACATGTAACTATCCTGGCCCTAGATCCAGAACAGATCGTGCCGTTCGAGGACGGGGGGCTGGACCCCGCCACGGAAGCTGCATACTCAACGACGCTTGAGCCGAACACAGATCTAACCTCTGACGAGGCTTGTGTCATCGGACCCTCGGACTCATCTCCGGATATAGGTTACGAACCGCATGTGTCCTCACCCATCGATTCTAATTGGGCGCCGACCTCGGAGTCTACCTCCGCGGACATCTTCCGACACTCACCCTTGGGTGATGTGTTGAACTCTCTAAAATCTCTCTCCTTGTCAGGAGATTTTTTGGCCGAACTACGTCCGGCTTGAGTGGGAAGCGGACGACGAAGAACTTTGTTGCCCACCCACAACCCACTTGATAGCCATTGTCAACGAATTGACTGACATGCTTGACTTCGACTCCGAAGACATCGACAGTATGGACGACGATGCAGGAGAAGAACAGGAACCACCACCCACAGGGTGCTGGACAGCCACCTCATCATATGACATTTACATGGTGGATACCCCCAAAGAAGACAATGGGGAGGACAAAAAGGATACAAGTGAGGATAAACCTCCTGAGAAGCAGCCGAAGCACCGACGTCAGCGGCGCCGCTCTAAATCACGCCATGGTAAAAACAGCGATACCGGCACAGGAGACAATAGAACTCCGGACGATGCCCAAGATGAAGACGATCCCGCCCAGCCAAGCTTTCAATAGGCCAGGCGGGAGGACGGGCGAGCTAGCCCTGATGAACAGGCCACGAATGAAGACTCGGAAGACAGCAATTACATGCCCCTCTCCGAGGATGAGGTGAGCCTCGGCTACGACGAATTTACCGTACCTGAGGATCCCGCCAAGCAGGAGCGCTTCAAGCGCCGGCTTATAGCCACTTCGAAGAGCCTAAAGAACAAGCAGCAGCAGCTTCAAGCTGATCAAGATTTGCTGACTGATAGATGGACCAAGGTCCTGGCAGACGAGGAATACAGACTCGAACGCCCAAATAAAAGTTACCCGAAGCGCAAGTTGTTACCTCAATCCGATGACGAGGCCTTGGAACCAGCACTACCAGCTGACCGACCGCCATCCGGCCGAGACAAAACGGAATCTCAGCCCTCATTACCTCGCCGAACAATAGAAACACAAAGGCTCAAGGATACACACATGACCTGCAATATGACTTGGAAAACAAAGCAGGACAGCCCAGATCGACCTTCGGGTCGCGGCGGCGTGCCCCAACGCGCGACGATGACCGTCACGCCGGATACACTACATACAAATCTGTCCGAGCCGAATACAGCAGACCAGCTCCATCCAAACTACGTCGCAAAGTAGCCTGGCATAGAGGTGCCACACACCCCCTATTCTTCACTGACGAAGTAATGGAACATGAATTCCCAGAAGGGTTTAAACCCGTAACATCGAACCGTATGATGGGACAACAGATCCCGCGGTATGCATCGAAGACTTTCTTCACCACATTCATATGTCCCGCGGCAATGATCTCCATGCCATCAAGTATCTCCCGCTAAAACTCAAGGGACCAGCTCGGCACTGGTTGAACAGTCTGCCCGAAAATTCCATTGGTAGTTGGGAGAACCTAGAAGAAGCATTCCTTGACAACTTTCAGGGCACTTATGTACGACCCCCGGACGCTGATGACTTAAGTCATATAACACAACAGCCCGGACAGTCGGCCAGGAAATTCTGGACTCGATTCTTAACTAAAAAGAACCAAATCATCGATTGTCCAGATGCCGAAGCCCTAGCTGCCTTCAAGCATAACACCCGTGACGAGTGGCTCGCCCGACACCTTGGCCAAGAGAAGCCGAAGTCCATGGAAGCCCTTACGACGCTTATGACCCGCTTTTGTGCAGGCGAGGACAGCCGGCTAGCTCGTAGCCATAACACCTCAAGTAAACTAGGCAGTTCTGAAGCCAGAGATAACAACGGAAAGTCCCAACGCAACAGACACAAGCGTGAAAATAATGGCAACAATGCCGAAAACACGGCAGTCAACGCCGGATTCAGTGGCTCCAAGTCCAGTCAGCGGAAGAAGCCATTTAAGAGAAACAATCTGGACCCGTCCATCTTGGACCGCATACTCGATCGTCCATGCCAAATCCACGGCACCCTAGATAAACTGGCCAACCATACCAATAGAGAATGCTGGGTCTTCAAACAGGCCGGTGATACGTCCATTTTGCATCATGCTTTTATATCAATATTTATTGCATTATGGACTCTTAGTATACGTTAAGTCACAGTACTTATGGCTATTCTCTCTTGTTTTACAAGGTTTACATGAAGAGGGATAATGCCGGCAGTTGGGATTCTGGGCTGGAAAATGAGCAAATATTAGATACCTATTCTGCACAGCTCCAAAAGTCTTGAAACTCCATGAAATTCATTTTTGGAATTAATAAAAAATATTGGCGAAGGAATCAGCGTCAGGGGGCCCACACCCTGTTCACGAGGGTGGGGGGCGCGCCCACCCCCCTAGGGCGCGCCCCCTGCCTCGTGGGCCCCCTGACAGGCCTCCGGTACCCATCTTCTACTATATGTCTTCTACCCTGGAAAAAATCATAAGCAAGCTTACATGAAGAAACTCCACCGCCACGAGGCGGAACCTTGGCGGAACCAATCTAGGGCTTCGGTGGAGCTGTTCTGCCGGGGAAACTTTCCTTCGAGAGGGGGAAATCATCACCATCGTCATCACCAACGATCCTCTCATCGGGAGGGGGTCAATCTCCATCAACATCTTCACCAGCACTATCTCCTCTCAAACCCTAGTTCATCTCTTGTATCCAATCTTTGTACCAAAACCTCAGATTGGTACCTGTGGGTTGCTAGTAGTGTTGATTACTCCTTGTAGTTGATGCTAGTTGGTTTATTTGGTGGAAGATCATATGTTCAGATCCTTAATGCATATCAATACCCCTCTGATTATGAACATGAAAATGATTTGTGAGTAGTACGTTTGTTCCTGAGGACATGGGATAAGTCTTTCTATAAGTAGTCATGTGAATTTGGTATTCGTTCGATATTTTGATAAGATGTATGTTGTCTATCCTCTAGTGGTGTTATGTGAACGTCGACTACATGACACTTCACCATTGTTTGGGCCTAGATAAGGCATTGGGAAGTAATAAGTAGATGATGGGTTGTTAGAGTGACAGAAGCTTAAATCGTAGTTTATGCGTTGCTTCGTAAGGGGCTGATTTGGATCCACATGTTTCATGCTATGGTTAGGTTTACCTTAATACTTCTTTTGTAGTTGCGGATGCTTGCAATAGGGGTTAATCATAAGTGGGATGCTTGTCCAAGAAAGGGAAGTACCCAAGCACCGGTCCACCCACATATCAAATTATCAAAGTAACGAACTCGAATCATATGAGAGTTATGAAAACTAGCTTGACGATAATTCCCATGTGTCCTCGAGAGCGCTTTTCTCATATAAGAACTTGTCCAGGCTTGTCCTTTGCTACAAAAAGGATTGGGCCACCTTTCTGCACCTTATTTACTTTCATTGCTTGTTACTCGTTACAAATTATCTTATCACAAAACTGTCTCTTACCTACAATTGCAGTGCTCGCAGAGAATACCTTACTGAAAACCGCTTGTCATTTCCTTCTACTCCTCGTTGGGTTCGACACTCTTACTTGTCAAAAGGACTACGATAGATCCCCTACACTTGTGGGTTATCAAGACTCTTTTCTCGCGCCGTTGCCGGGGAGTGAAGCGCCTTTGGTAAGTGGAACCTGGTAAGGAAAAACTTATATAGTGTGCTGAAATTTACTGTCACCTGTTACTATGGAAACTAATCCTTTGAGGGGCTTGTTCGGGGTATCTTCACCCCAACCAGTAGAGCAAACAATTGCTCCTCAACCTACTGAACCTACTGAAAATGTTTACTTTGAAATTCCTTCAGGTATGGTAGAGAAACTACTAGCTAATCCTTTTACAGGACATGGAACATTACATCCCGACTTGCACCTAATCTATGTAGATGAAGTTTGTGGATTATTTAAGCTTGCAGGTATGCCTGAGGACGTTATCAAGAAGAAGGTTTTCCCTTTTTCTTTGAAGGGAGATGCATTGACATGGTATAGGCTATGTGACTATATGGGATCCTAGAACTATAAACGATTGAAATTGGAATTTCACCAAAAGTTCTATCCTATGCATCTTGTTCATCGTGATCGTAATTATATATATATAATTCTTGGCCTCGCGAAGGAGAAAGCATCGCTCAAGCTTGGGGAGGCTTAAGTCAATGTTATATTCATGCCCCAATCATGAGCTCTCAAGAGAAATGATTATTCGAAATTTTTAGGCTCGGCTTTCTCTCAACAATCGCACCATGCTTGATATTTCTTGTGCTGGGTCTTTTATGATGAAGACTATTGAATTCAAGTGGGATTTATTGGGAAGAATTAAACGCAACACTGAAGATTGGGATTCCGACGATGGTAAGAAGTCAGGTATGACCCCTAAGTTTGATTGTGTTAAATCTTTTATGGATACTGATGCTTTTCGTGGATTTAGCACTAAATATGGACTTGACTCTGAAATAGTAGCTTCTTTCTGTGAATCATTTGCTACTTATGTTGATCTCCCTAAAGAGAAGTGGTTTAAATATAATCCTCCCACTAAATTAAAAGTCGTTGCACCTATTAAAGTTGAAGAAAATACCATCACTTATAATGATCCTATTGTCCCTACTACTTATACTGAGGAACCTCCTTTCCCTTTTAGGATAAAGGATCATGCTAAAACTTCAATTGTGGTTCGTAAGAGTAATACTAAAACACCTACACCACCTGAGCAAATTCAAGTTGAACCTAATAATGCTGTGGTTAAAGATCTCTTGGCTGATAATATCGATGGGCTTGTTATTTATTTCTGTGATGAAGCTGCTAGAATTGCTAAACCTGATGCTAAGTAACATAGACCTATTATAGGCATGCCCGTAATTTCTGTTAAAAAAGGAGATCATTGTTATCATGGCTTATGTGATATGGGTGCTAGTACTAGTGCAATACCAATTTCGTTATATCAAGAAATTATGCATGATGTTGCACCCGCTGAGATAGAAGATATTGATGTTACAATTAAGCTTGCTAATAGAGATACTATTTCACCAATTGGGATTGTTAGAGATGTTGAAGTCTTGTGTGGGAAAGTTAAATATCCTGTTGATTTTCTTGTTCTTGGTTCCCCACAAGATGACTTTTGTCCCATTATATTTGGTAGACCCTTCTTGAATACTGTTAATGCTAGAATTGATTGCAAAAAGGATGTTGTCACGATTGGCTTGGATGATATGATTCATGAGTTTAATTTTGCTAAATTTCGTAGACAACCACATGATAAAGAACTGTCTAGTAAGGATGAAATTATTGGTCTTGCTTCTATTGTTGTACCTCCAACTGATCCTTTAGAACAATATTTGCTAGACCATGAAAATGATATGTTTATGAATGAAAGAAGGGAAATAGATGAAGTATTCTTTAAACAGGGTCCTATTTTGAAACACAACTTACATGTTGATATCCTAGGGGATCTTCCGTTACCCAAGGGTGATCCCGTGTTTGAACTTAAACCATTACCTGATACTCTTAAATATGCTTATCTTGATGAAAAGAAGATATATAATGTTATTATTAGTGCTAACCTTTCAGAGCAGGAAGAGAAAAGATTATTGAAAACTCTGAAGATCACCGTGCTGCTATTGGGTATACTCTTGATGATCTTAAGGGCATTAGTCCCACTCTATGCCAACACAAAATTAAGTTGGAAGAAGAAGCCAAACCAGTTATTGGTCATCAGCGACGGTTAAACCCTAAGATGAAGGAAGTGGTAAGAAAGGAAATACTAAAGCTCCTAGAGGCGGGTATAATTTATCCAGTTGCTGATAGTACGTGGGTAAGGCCTATCCATTGTGTCCCTAAGAAGGGAGGTATTACTGTTGTTCCTAATGATATAGATGAATTGACCCCACAAAGAATTATTACAGGTTATACGATGGTAATTGATTTCCACAAATTAAATAAAGCTACTTAAAAGAATCATTACCCTTTACCTTTTATTGATCAAATGCTAGAAAGACTATCCAAACATACACTTTTTTGCTTTCTAGATGGTTACTCTGGTTTCTCTCAAATACCTGTGTCAGTGGATGATCAAGAAAAGACCACTTTTACTTGCCCTTTTGGTACTTTTGCTTATAGACGTATGCCTTTTGGTTTATGTAATGCACCTGCTACTTTTCAAAGATGCACGATGGCTATATTCTCTGACTTTTTGTGAAAAGATTTGTGAGGTATTCATGGACGATTTCTCCGTTTATGGTCCTCTTTTGATGATTGCTTGAGCAACCTTGAACGAGTTTTGTAGAGATGCAAAGATAATAATCCTGTTTTGAACTAGGAGAAGTGCCACTTTATGGCTAATGAAGGAATTGTCTTGGGGCATAAAATTTCTGAAAGAGGTATTGAAGTTGATAAAGCTAAAGTTGATGCCATTGAAAAGATGCCATGTCCCAAGGACATCAAAGGTATAAGAAGTTTCTTTGGTCATGCCGGTTTTCATAGGAGGTTCATTAAGGACTTCTCCAAAATCTCTAGGCCTCTGACTAATCTATTACAAAAAGATATTCATTTTGTCTTCGATGATGATTGTGTAGAAGCATTTGAAATGCTTAAGAAAGCTTTGCTCTCTGCACCTATCGTTCAACCTCCTGATTGGAATTTACCCTTTGAAATTATGTGTGATGCTAGCGATTATGCTGTAGGTGCTGTTCTAGGAAAAAGAGTTGATAAGAAACTAAATTTTATTCAATATGCTAGTAAAACTCTAGACAGTGCCCAGAGAAACTATGCTACTACTGAAAAAGAATTTTTAGTAGTTGTATTTGCTTGTGATAAGTTCAGACCTTATATTGTTGATTCTAAAGTAACTATTCACACTGATCATGTTGCTATTAAATATGTTATGGAAAAGAAAGATGCTAAACCTAGACTTATTAGGTGGGTTCTCTTTCTACAAGAATTTGATTTACATATTATTGCTAGAAAGGGAGCTGAGAACCCCGTTGCAGACAACTTGTCTAGGTTAGAGAATGTTCTTGATGACCCACTACCTATTAATGATAGCTTTCCTGATGAACAATTAGCTTTCACAAATGCTTCTCGTACTGCTCCATGGTATGCTGATTATGCTAATTACATTATTGCTAAATTCATACCACCTAGTTTTACATACCAACAAACGAAAAAGTTCTTCTATGATTTAAGACATTACGTCTAGGATGACCCACACCTTTATAAAGGAGTAGATGGTGTTATCAGACGTTGTGTACCTGAGCATGAACAGGAACAGATCCTACACAAGTGTCACTCCGAGGCATATGGAGGACACCACGCTGGAGATAGAACTGCACATAAGGTATTGCAATCTGGTTTTTATTGGCCTACTCTCTTCAAGGATGCCCGTAAGTTTGTCTTGTCTTGTGATGAATGTCAAAGAATTGGTAATATTAGTAGACGTCAAGAAATGCCTATGAACTATTCTCTTGTTGTTGAACCATTTGATGTTTGGGGCTTTGATTATATGGACCTTTTCCGGCCTCTAATGGGTATACACATATTTTAGTTGATGTTGATTATGTTACTAAGTGGGTAGAAGCTATTCCAACTAGTAGTGCTGATCATAACACCTCTATTAAGATGCTTAAATAAGTTATTTTTCCGAGGTTTGGAGTCCCTAGATACTTAATGATTGATGGTGTTTCTCATTTTATTCATGGTGCTTTTCGTAAAATGCTTGCTAAGTATGATGGTAATCATAGAATTGCATCTCCTTATCACCCACAGTCTAGTGGCCAAGTAGAGCTGAGTAACAGAGAACTTAAATTAATTTTGCAAAAGGCTGTTAATAGATCTAGAAAGAATTGGTCCAAGAAACTTTATGATGCATTATGGGCTTATAGAACTGCATATAAAAATTCTATGGGAATATCTCCATATAAAATGGTTTATGGATAAGCTTGTCACTTACCTCTCAAATTAGAACATAAGGAATGTTGGGCTATTAAAGAGCTCAGTTATGATTTCAAACTTGCCGGTGAGAAGAGATTATTTGACATTAGCTCACTTGATGAATGGAGAATCCAAGCTTATGAAAATGCCAAACTATTTAAAGAAAAAGTTAAAAGATGGCATGACAAAAGGATACAAAAGCGTGAGTTTAATGTAGGTGACTATGTGTTGCTCTTCAACTCTCGTTTAGGATTTTTTGCAGGAAAACTTCTCTCTAAATGGGAAGGCCCTTACATTATCGAGGAAGTCTATCATTCCGGTGTCATAAAAATCAACAACTTCGAGGGCACAAATCCGAAGGTGGTGAACGGTCAAAGAATCAAACATTATATCTCAGGTAACCCAATAAATGTTGAAACTAACATTATTGAAACCGTAACCCCGGAGGAATACATAAGGGACACCTTCCAGAATGTTCCAGACTCCAAAAAGGAATAGGTACGTGGTACAGTAAGTAAACCGACTCCAAATTAATTTTAATAGCAGTATTTCTCCATTTTGGAATATTTATGAAAATAGGAAAATAAGAAGTAGTCCGGGAAGGACACGAGGCGTCCACGAGGGTGGAGGGCGCGCCCTACCCTACTGGGCGCGCCCCCTGCCTCGTGGGCACCTCGTGTGCTCTCCGGACTCTGTTTTCTTGCACGATACTTCTTTTGGTCGGTAAAAATTCATTATATAATCTCCCGGAGGTTTTGACCACCGTATCACGCAAATATCCTATGTCTTTGTTTCGAGCTGTTTTTCTGACAGATCTATATCACCATGATGTCACCATCCTCCAACAATGAAGATAAGGATGATTGGCTATTGAAGATAGAGCTGAAGGGAGAAGAACCTGGGGAGATCAACAAGGATGAACGGATCAAGAAGGCCATGGAGGATCAAACTATTGCGGCAGAAGAAGAAAACATCCCTCAACCTCTTCCTAACCTCTTTACCCCAACTGAGATTGAAGCTTTCAAGATGATTGAGTTAGCTCGCATACAAAACAAGTATCTCACACAACAAAATGTTTTATTGAAGGATCATATTGTCGCACTCAAGGGCATTATCCGCAAGTTGGAAGAGCTCCTACGCTCAATGTGCGACTATCCATCACCACCTTCTTCACCAGCAAAGGATACATAATCACATGGGTATGGGCACTCCCCTTGGCAACTACCAGGCTTGGGGGAGTTTCCCCGGTATCGTATCACCATCACACTCCTATCTTTACAGTTTTTCTTAGTTCGATCCTTTTGGTAATATCTTGATCTAGTAGAATAAAGTTTGGTATGAATTAGTTTTGAGTTTTGCTTTGTGGTCCCTCTATGTAATCGAGTCCATGAGCTATCTATAATAAAGATTAGTGTTGAGTCAAGGGCTTTGCTATCTTTCTATGATCTTGAGAAAATAGAAAGAATAAAAAGAAACAAAAGAAACCAGGTTGATTTTATGGATAGTAATGACTTCACACATAAAGAGTATGAGGCATAAAAGTTGTTGAGAGTTGGCAAACATAGTTTTGGTAATTGTTGTAATGAATAGAAAGTAATAAAGAAAGAGAGGTTCTCACATATAAATATACTATCTTGGACATCTTTTATGATTGTGAGCACTCATTAAAGTATGACATGCTAAAGAGTTGACGTTGGACAAGGAAGACAACATAATTGGTTATGTTTTCTCACATCTTAGTGAAAGTATATTGTCATGGATCGTCCAACATGTTGAGCTTGCTTTTCCCCCTCATGCTAGCCGAATTCCTTGCACCAAGTAAAAATTACTTGTGCTTCCGAAATACCCTTAAACCAGTTTTGCCATGAGAGTCCACCATATCTACCTATGGATTGAGTAAGATCCTTCAAGTAAGTTGTCAAGTTGCATGCAATAAAAATTGCTCTCTAAATATGTATGCCTTATTAGTGTGGAGAAAATAAGCTTTATATGATCTTGTGATATGGAAGTAATAAGAGCGACGGACTGCATAATAAAGGTTCATATCACAAGTGGCAATATAAACTGACGTTCTTTTGCATTAAGATTTTGTGCATCCAACCATAAAAGCACATGACAACCTCTGCTTCCCTCTTCGGAGGGCCTATCTTTTTTACTTTATGTCTTTTACTTTATGCAAGACTCAAGTTGATCTTCACCTTCCTTTTTAATTTTATCATTTGGCAAGCACCTCGTGTTGGAAAGATCTTGATATATATATCCAATTGGATGTAAGTTAGCATGAACTATTATTGTTGACATTATCCTTGAGGTAAAATGTTGGGAGGCAACACTATAAGCCCCTATCTTTCTCTGTGTCCTATTAAAACTCCATAAACATAATTATTGCGTGAGTGTCAGCAATTGTGGAAGACTAAATGATAGTTGAGTATGTGGACTTGCTGAAAAGCTCTTATGTTGACTCTTTCCTATGTTATGATAAATTGCGATTGCTTCAATGACTGAGATTATAGTTTATTAGTTCTCAATGAAGTTTTTGAACCATACTTGACATTGTGAACAGATTGTTGCTTAAGCATAAGAAACCATATGACAAAATATATATATGTTGCTGTTATAAGAATGATCATGATGCCCTCATGTCCGTATTTTATTTTTATCGACACCTCTATCTCTAAACATGTGGACATATTTTTCGATTTCGGCTTCCGCTTGAGGACAAGCGAGGTCTAAGCTTGGGGGAGTTGATACATCCATTTTGCATCATGCTTTTATATCAATATTTATTGCATTATGAACTGTTATTACACGTTAAGTCACAATACTTATGGCTATTCTCTCTTATTTTACAAGGTTTACATGAAGAGGGACAACGCCGACAGCTGGGATTCTGGGCTGGAAAAGGAGCAAAAATTAGAGACCTATTCTGCACAACTCCAAAAGTCCTGAAACTCCACGAAAGTCATTTTTGGAATTAATAAAAAATATTGGCGAAGGAATCAGCGTTAGGGGGCCAACACCCTGTTCATGAGGGTGGGGGCGCGCCCACCCCCCTAGGGCGCGCCCCCTGCCTCGTGGGCCCCCTGATAGGCCTCCGGTGCCCATCTTCTGCTATATGAAGTCTTCTACCCTAGAAAAAAAATCATAAGCAAGCTTACGGGAGGAAACTCCGCCGCCACAAGGCGGAACCTTGGCGGAACCAATCTAGGGCTCCGGCGGAGCTGTTATACCGGGAAACTTCCCTCCGGGAGGGGAAAATCATCACCATCATCATCACCAACGATCCTCTCATCGGGAGGGGGTCAATATCCATCAACATCTTCACCAGCACCATCTCCTCTCAAACCCTAGTTCATCTCTTGTATCCAATCTTTGTACCAAAACCTTAGATTGCTACATGTGGGTTGCTAGTAGTGTTGATTACTCCTTGTAGTTGATGCTAGTTGGTTTATTTGGTGGAAGATCATATGTTCAGATCCTTAATGCATATCAATACCCCTCTGATTATGAACATGAATATGATTTGTGAGTAGTACGTTTGTTACTGAGGACATGGGATAAGTCTTGCTTTAAGTAGTCATGTGATTTTGGTATTCGTTCGATATTTTGATAAGATGTATGTTGTCTATCCTCTAGTGCTGTTATGTGAACGTTGATTACGTGACGCTTCACCATTGTTTAGGCCTAGATGAAGGCATTGGGAAGTAATAAGTAGATGATGGGTTGCTAGAGTGATAGAAGCTTAAACCCTAGTTTATGCCTTGCTCCGTAAGGGGCTGATTTGGATCCTCATGTTTCATGCTATGGTTAGGTTTACCTTAATACTTCTTTTGTAGTTGCGGATGCTTGCAACAGGGGTTAATCATAAGTGGGATGCTTGCCCAAGAAAGGGTAGTACCCAAGCACTGGTCCACCCACATATCAAATTATCAAAGTAACGAACGCGAATCATATGAGCGTGATGAAAACTAGATTAATGATAATTCCCATGTGTCCTCAGGAGCTCTTTTCTCATATAAGAACTTGTCCTGGCTTGTCCTTTGCTACAAAAAGGATTGGGCCACCTTGCTGCACCTTATTTACTTTCATTGGTTGTTACTCGTTACAAATTATCTTATCACAAAACTATCTGTTACCTACAAGTTCAGTGCTTGCAGAGAATACCTTACTGAAAACCGCTTGTCATTTCCTTCTGCTCCTTGTTGGGTTTGACACTCTCTCCTATCGAAAGGACTAGGAAAGATCCCCTACACTTGTGGGCATTGTTCAAGAAATCTTCCGATTCACCGGTTAATCTTCCAATTAATCGCTAATCAGAGGATGACCTGTAAGATTATGCCTTATCTTTGTTGTTTATCTTTTGGACCGATTTGTCATTCTGACAAGCGATTTATTGGGAATCTACCGATAAATCAGACCTATTCATAGCACTATGTTTGCATAAAACTATGTTTATTTATGTTTTGTGGACCTTGTTACGCAATATGTACTATTGTCCTATTTTGTTTGTCATTATACAAGGACACAAAGGCTAGAAATCAAGGTAACATTTCTGTCAAATATTGTTTTGGTGTTGAATATACGGTACATTAGTGTTGGGAACCTGAGGTTTGCAAGAAAATATCCGATTAATAGTCGACCGATGAAATCGATTAATTGGCCGATTTCTGAGTAATCTCTAATCCCTTGCTGACTAAGACGATAACGATAAGCGATATCCTCAACATGGCTTGTGGGTCATCAGCCGCCAAGTTAAATGCCGAAAACAAGAAAAAAAACGACGAGGAGCCACGACCATCAAACACAGGGGGACAGAAGAAATTCCCTCCCCAAGTAAAAACAATGAACATGATATACGCCACCCATATCCCCAAAAGGGAGCGGAAGCGCGCACTAAGGGACGTCTACGCGATGGAGCTAGTCGCCCCAAAGTTCAACCCATGGTCCTCCTGTCCGATCACCTTTGATCGCAGGGACCATCCGGCCAGTATCCGTCATGGCGGATTAGCCGCACTGGTCCTTGACCCCATTATCGGTGAATTCCACCTGACACGAGTCCTCATGGACGGTGGCAGCAACATGAACCTGCTCTATCAGGATACAGTGCACAAAATGGGTATCGATCCCTCAAGGATCAAGCCCACCAAAACCACCTTTAAAGGTGTCATACCAGGTGTAGAGGCCTGTTATACAGGCTCAATCACACTGGAAGTGGTCTTCGGATCCCCGGATAATTTCCGAAGCGAAGAGTTAATCTTCAACATCGCCCCCTTCCGCAGTGGTTATAATGCACTCCTTGGACGAACTGCATTCGCTCGATTCAATGTGGTGCCACACTGTACTGAGGAGCGATCCCTCTGTACCGAGGAGCACATCACGGCCATTGCAGTAGAAGTATAGAGCAGCCTTCTTAGGCAGACCCTCAATTCGGCAATAAAGCCCCCGGACACCGTCAAGCGAGTCTGAACTACTCTGCAGCAGGACCGTCCGGCTTGCCCGAAGCTCACCTAGCAATTCAGCCTCCGTCTTAGTCCCAGTCAAGCGGTGAAATTCGTGTCGCGTGTATATAACTACGCACTTAAAATACCATGGGCATAGACGGAGGCACAACTAGACTACGATCCACACTGCGGCTCAACCGCCCCTGGATCCGCATACCTTCACTTTTTCTCTTCCTTTCAGGTTTTATCTTCTTGAGGCTTTTCTGGTAACCTGATCATCGGACCCATCGCAGAAGGATGCACCAAGAAAGGCAAGGGCCTTTGACGTATAAGGGAATTCCCAGGTGGTCTCTACTAATGATCGTTATTCCTGTTTTACATACCCGCACATAGCCCGCTCTTGGTAATGGCATGTCAAATAGCCTTATTTGCTTCTCGCACTGCTTGTACATATACGCCTTGACGTATTAATTAAATTACAATGGAAAATAATTCGCAACGTTCGTTCTTTACTTAACTTTTTCCTTGTCTTTGTATTTACTGCATTCATACAATCTGGTACTAGGGCTAGAAACGACTCGAGCTCGAGCGAGTTGGAGTTGGCTCAGCTCAACTCATATGAAAATTCGAGCGAGCTCAAACTAAGTGAAGCTCATGATCGAGCTGTAGAACATGACTCGTGCTCAGCTTGTAACGATCTCGAGTCGATCTCGAGCTAGTTTCGAGCTAAATGAGATGGTAAAAATTATAAATCTATGGATGAAAAACCAAAAAATTAAGGTGAATATGCTAGGAACCTTTGCCAAAAATATATGATATTTAACACATAGTCGACCATGTGCCATAATTAGGCCTAAATCTTCTCTACACTTAATTAAGTTTCCATGTTCGTTGGTAAATAAAATGGAGAAAAATTATGGACAACATATATGGTAATAAATTATCTTATTTTCATTTAATATATGGCAAGATCATTTAACATAATGATATTTTGTCGAGCCATCGAGCTAAAATCGAGCGAGCCAACATTTGCTCAAGGTCGACTCGTTTCTCGATGGAGCTACATAAAGTGTTCAAACTCAGCTCGTTTCTTTTTGAGTCGATCTCGAGTCGAGTCAAAAAACGAGTCGATCTCGAGCGGCTCACGAGCCTCGAGCATTTCTCGCAGCCCTATCTGGTACGCTTTAATCCGCCAGGGGCTTCAGTGTACCCCATAACACGGCAAGAAAGTCCGAACACTTTATAGTATAGTTCGGCACCCCGAACTTATATCATTATATGCATCAGCTTCGAATCATGTTTTTGGTCAAATGTTGGGTTTTCCCGGCTCCCATGTTTTGCTACCTTACGTTCCGCTATATCGGCTAAGGTGGCATAGGGAGAACTACTGCAATTGTGTCCCGGTTCTCCCGGACGAGCACCTCAGTAGAGAAAGCCAAAAACTGACTGTCATGATGCGGCGAGAGCTGCTCGCTGTTCGAGAGGTTGCAAATCCTTAAAGATTTTTTCCGCTTTATGCGAGGAATCGGTTCTTGTCCGATTTAGGTGTGTGTAGAGCCCCAAGTTCGGCCTTCCGAATACGAGGGGCTACACCAAAATTTAAAATTATAGAACTCCTATGGCTAAGTGAGGGTGATAAAGCCGTATAGTCCGATTGCCTTGTTCGTTGCGCTAAACACCTCCTTAAAGGACCAAAGACTTGGATAAAGAGTGTTTAGATTTATCCCGAACACCCCTGTACTAGTTACGTGGGGGCAAAAGCTGACGACTGGCCAACTCTCACATTTCATAAATGGCCGCACAGGAGGTAAAATTTTAAATAAACAAGCAATATATTTGCATAACAAACTTTTTTTATATTACAGGATAGGATAAAATGAATGTATTCATTCAAAGATTACATCCTTTGCACATTGCTCCGCCATAAGGCGGGATTCCTCTAGGACACTGTCATAGTATAGTTCGGGTCGACGGTGCTCCTTGCCCTTCGGCGGCCCCTCGGTCATCAGCGTCGTGGTGTCCATCTTCACCCAATCCATCTTTGAACGGGCAAAGGCCATCTGCGCACCTTCAATGCAAACCGACCGCTTTATGACTTCAAGTTGTGGGCAGGCACTCACAAGTCGCTTCACGAGTCCGAAGTAGCTACTAGGCATGGGCTCGACAGGCCATAATCGGACTATGAGGTCCTTCATGGCTAGTTCGGCCGCCTTGTGCAGCTCGACCAGCTGCTTCAGCTCGTCGCTCAAGGGCATTGGATGTTCTAGTCCAAGGTATTGAGACCAGAACAGCTTCTCTGTCGAGCTCCCTTCTTTGGCTCGGTAGAACTCTGCAGAATCTGATATGTTGCGCGGCAGATCCGCAAACGCTCCTAGAGAACTCCAAATTCGGGTAAGTAAAAAGAATGTCTCCTTCACATGCTTGCTTTGCATAAGAAAAGCCTTATCCGCCGCAATCTTTTTGGCCGCCTGGACTTCCTGGAGGGCCCTCTGGGCTTTGGCTCGGGCGTCTTGCGCGCTTTGGAGGGCCTTGGCAAGCTCGGACTCTTGAGTCTTAGAGTCACGCTCCAAGGATTCGTACTTCTTGACGGCATCCTGGAGCTCTTGCTGGACCTCGCTGACCCGAGCCTCCTACTTTTCGCATGCGGCACGTTCCTTGGCCGCTCTGTCTTCGGCCTCGGCTAACGCCTTCTTAAGGGCCGCCACCTCGGTCATGGCCCCTAACAAAGTTCATAACGCTTTAACCAGCACGAACCATTTATCCTTCATAAGTATACATGCAGGGTATTACATACCTTCGTTTTCATCCAGCTGCCTCTTCACGAGGCCGAGCTCTCCCTCGGTCCAGTCCAGGTTCTGCTTTAGTCCAGAGACCTCTGCAGTACGAGCGGCAGCGGCCAGCAGCGATGCGTGCTTATTCACATAGACATCTTATGTTAGACACCTGCGAATATTATTTGATCCTCTGTTCGGCTTTTTCCTTCTGAACACCAAACAGAGCATCAGGGGCTACTGTCTACACTATGATATTTTCTCACAATTTTATTACTTACCTCAAAGCCTGTTAGAAGGCTAGCGCAGGAGCGGACTGGATCTTCTCGATCACCGTACTCATAAGAGTACAGTGTTCTTCATCAATGCAAGCGCCGCGAAGTGCTTCCAGCAAGCTATCTGGTGCCTCTGGATGGACAGAGGTCATCGGTACAGGCGGCTCACCCCCTTGTTCGGGAGAGGCTGCTTGCTTGAATCCGAAGCCGCTTGGGTCTTCAGAGCCGTATTCGGCTGGGGGCCAAACTGTCTACGACCCCTGTCATCGGTGTACATGGGGGTCTTTTCCCCCATGTGTTCGGCAACCGGGGTTTCACCCTCCGGCGCCACCGGAACGGTCTTCCCTTGGCTTGGTATCCTTCGAGACAACACCTCGTTGATGTCCGCGGCCTTGGGGGAGGAGGTCGTCGGAAGGGACCCGTTGTTCATTGCCGACGGGTCCCGCGATCCTTCCAAAGAGGAGGATATCTCGATGTTGGACTTGGCCGGACGGCAGATGCATGTCTGGCACATTAAAAAACGATAAAGCGAAAAGGCCGGCATACTACCATGTTCGGATACTTAAGATTTGGCCATGGGCTTGGACCTGGGCTCCCACTCCTCGCTGTTGTTGGTGGCTGCGGCGGAGTAGTCCGGGAGGGAGGTTTTTCCCTTCTTGGAAGCATTGGCCTCCCATGCGTGGAGGCCTGCCTCTTCTTCCTCCCCCCTTTAGGGGGGGCGGATTTCCTCCTCCTCCTTGTCATCCTCGGCATAGGAGTGCGTGTCGTTGTTTTCGGACGTCATATCAGAAGCACCCTTGCGCCAGAGACCCTCTCTGGTCCCCGTGGCCGCCTTCTTGGCTTTCTTCTCCGGCACCTCATACGGCGCCGAAAACAACATCCTTGTTAGGAGAGGTGTTTCTGGATCTTCTGGTAGCGGAGTCGGATAGTTAATCCGCTCCGCTATCGTTACCCAAGCCTGGAAGATTGGCATGGTGGCTTAGGTCCCTCCCGTAGATGAGCCAGTAAAAGATACATCTTGCAAACATGAAAACTTACCGGATTAGCCCGGCATTTTGCGTTGAGCCCGCCATTTTCGGTCGTGGGCGGTGGTACCTCGCTGGCCTTAAAAAGCACCTTCCATCCGTCTTCATGCGTCGTGTCAAAGAGCTCCAGTAGCGTCTGGTGCTCGGCCAGATCAAACTCCCACAAATTACAGGCTTGGTCCTTGCATGGAAGAATCCGGTGGAAGGGCATAACTTGGATCACGTTCACAAGCTTGATTTCCTTGCTTATCATGTTCTGGATACATGACTGGAGCCCAGTCAGTTCTTCCGTTGAGCCCCAGACTAAGCCCTTCTCTTGCCAGGAGGTGAGCCGCATGGGGACGCCAGATCGGAATTCGGGGGTCGCCACCCAGTTGGTGCCACGCGACTCGGTGAAATAGAACCACCCCAATTTCCACCCCTTCGCAGTATCCACAAAGGAGCCTTCGGGCCAGGTGACATTGGGCATCTTGCCCACCATGGCGCCTCCGCACTCCGCTTGTTGGCCGTTCACTACCTTTGGCTTCACGTTAAAGGTCTTCATCCATAGGATGAAGTGAGGTGCGATACGGAGAAAAGCCTCGCACACGACAATAAATGCCGAGATGTTGAGGATGGAGTTGGGGGCTAAATCGTGGAAGTCTAGCCCGTAGTAGAACATTAGTCCGCGGACGAACGGGTGGAGGGGGAATCCCAGCCCGCGGACGAAGTGGGAGAGAAACACTACCCTTTCCTAGGGCTCCGGGGTGGGGATGATCTGCCCTTTGGCTGGAAGCCGATGAGCTATGTCTTTGGCCAAGTATCCGGCCTCCCGGAGCTTCTTGCTGTCCTCCTTCTTGACGGAGGAGGCCATCCACTTTCCTCCCGCTCCGGACATGTTTTGAATGTTTTTTCGGAGAAGGTGAAAGCTTGGGCGTTGGAGCTCGAGAATGGATGAGCAGAGGAAGGAGAAGGCATGGGTGAAGGAGGGAAATCCTTATCCCTTTATAAAGGCTATAAAATCATGCGCCTCCCCACATGCCCTAAAACTCGCTTGATCCCCAAACGCCATGTTAATGGCACGGTTGGGTTACCCACACCTGTATTGATGAGAATCCCGTGATAAGGGGACACGATCTCTGCTTCGACAAGACGTGCCAATAAAACCGCCTCGCGAAACACGTAGTAGCAGGTTGGAAAAAGGTTCGAACAATAACCGGGCCACGACATGATGTCACGCTATGGAAGAGTTGTCAGCAGATTAGACTCGTGGAATATTGTTCTCTCTACGGTGGTATGTGGAATATGTTTTGCAGAGCCGGACACGATTCTTGTGTTCAAAGATCTACTTTGGAGTATTCGGAGAAGTACCCCGCCTTGCAATGCCGAAGACAATTTGTGCGCCGGACTCAATCGTCATTGAAGCCTGGTTCAGGGGCTACTGAGGGAGTCCTGGATTAAGGGGTCCTCAGACAGCCGGACTATATACTTTAGCCGGACTGTTGGACTATGAAGATACAAGATAGAAGACTTTGTCCCATGTCCGGGTGGGACTCTCCTTTGCGTGGAAGGCAAGCTTGGCGATTCAGATATGTAGATTCCCTTCTCTGTAACCGACTTTATGTAACCCTAGCCCCCTACGGTGTCTATATAAACCTGAGGGTTTAGTCCGTAGGATGAGAACGACAATCATAATCATAGGCTAACTTCTAGGGTTAGCCTCTACGATCTCGGTACATCAACTCTTGTAATGCTCATATCATCAAGATCAATCAAGCAGGAAGTAGGGTATTACCTTCATAGAGAGGGCCCGAACCTGGGTAAACATCATGTCCCCTCCCTCCTTCTACCATTAACCTTAGATGCACAGTTCAGTACTCCCTGCCTGCGATCCGCCGGTTTTGACACCGACAGTGCTCCCCAGAAGCACGAACGAAGCGAAGGAAATTATTTTCCCATTGGAACTTAATGTATAGAAGATGCACACTTGTGTGAATGATTGTATATTGTCCCGTGGTGAGTACAAAGATTTGCGTGCATGTCCTATATGCAAGCATGCACGATACAAGCGTAGGAGAGCAAAGGACAAGTACAAACTGGAGAACGAGATCAAGACAGGAATCACGTTCAAGGTTGTTTGGTACTTGCCTTTAATTCCAAGGTTGAGGCGTTTGTTTACCAACCCTACATAGGTAGAGAGGTTTCGTCGCATCATGATGAGCAAACTGCAAATAAATGCATGAGGCACCCGAAAGATGGGGCTCGGTGGGAATTAATCGACAACAAGTTTCAAGACTTTGCCAAGGATCCTAGAAGTATAAGGCTCGGGGAGTGTACTGACGGGGTGAATCCTTTTGGCAATATGAGCACCAATCATGGCACATGGTCGGTGCTTCTGTGCATATATAACCTAGATCCTTGGTTTTGTATGAAGAAAAAATACATTATGATGTCAATGATTATCCAAGGCCCAAAGCAACCTGGAAATGACATCGACATTTATTTTCAGCTATTGGTAGAAGAACTACTGACAGTGTGGATAGATGTGCCTGCTGTAAAATGTTATGATGCTTACAAAAAAGAGATTTTCGATCATGTTGGTTCTCTGCTTCAGCTTTATAGTTTTTGAACAAATTTAAAGCCTCATCTCTTAATTTTAGAAGATACACGTAACAATATCTAGTGGAGTCATCAATCAACGTCATGAAGTTTATCTTTCCACCATTTGTCAACACACTATTCATCTCACAAAGATCAGAATGTATAAGCTCTAGTGGCGCCAATTCTCTTGCCTATTCAGTCTTATGGGACTTGTGAGGTTGCTTAGCTTGCACACACCCTTAGCACTTGGAGCCCTTGACATTAGTGAATTTTGGAATTAAACTCATATTGGCTAGCCGCGTCATGCAACCAAAGTTAATATGAAAAAGTCGTGAATGCCAAATATTAGACTCATTATTGTGGCAAACGTGATTAATAACTTTAGTGTAAAATATCTGACAAAGAAAGGCAGAACAAGCCTCCGTACTCATAGTCTTTTTCAAAAAATTGTCCATATTTAGAAATTACACCTTTATTGGACTCGCAAACCAACTTAAAACCATCTCGACATAAACGGGAACCGCTAACGAGATTTTTATTGAAGGAGGGCACATGATGAAAGTTCTTCAGGCGCGCGATCTTCCCCGAAGTAAACTTCAGACCGACTGTACTAACACCTCGAACAATGGCATGTGACCCATTCCCCATCAGCACGGGAGAAGTCCCTGTGACCAGATAACAAGAAAACATGGAGGAATCAGCACAAACATGTACATTAGCATCGGTATCATTTAACAAATAAGGAGATTGACATACTGAAAGGATGGTAGGAAAAATACCGTACCCAGATTCCTTCATATCAGTATCACCGATGGCAACATTAGCGGACTTGCCGCTCTTCTCAAGTCTGCGCTCCTCAAAGCAGTTATGACATCTCGGAGCCCAGTGATTAGGATAACCGCAGACATGGCATAGTCCCTTCCCCTTCTTATGAGAATTCTTCTTGAAGTTGGTAGGATGTGACGGCTTGTTCTTTGCATCAAACTTGCCTTTTCCCTGAGTTTTGTTCTTGTTATTTTTGAACTTGTTGGGCTGGAAGTTCTTCTTTTGTACCATGTGGGCACTAGAGGCTCCCATAGCAACTCGAGCACGGGTGTCTTTTGCTCTCGCCTTCTCTTCAACATCAAGAGTACCAATGAGATCTGAAACGGAAAACTCATGTCTCTTGTGTTTCAGAGACGTAGCAAAATTGTTCCACGAAGGAGGAACCTTGGCAGTGATGCCTCCGGCAACACACACTTGAAGTACTCAAGTTCCTTTGCGAGCGACTGTATCTCATGAGCTTGCTGAACAACAGAGCGCTCATCAGTCATCTTGTAGTCATAGTATTGCTCCATGACGTACAGCTCGCTGCCAGCGTCCAAGGCTCCAAAATTGGCCTCGAGCGTAGCCCACATGTCTTTGCCGTTGTTAAACGACATATACGGATCATCAATGGAATCATCAAGAACACTTAGAAGGGCGCTCTCGAAGAGGCTATTGATCATCTCAAAAAGCTTCCTACTGTGCAGGACTAAGACCGCCCCCAGGCTTGCCCTTGGTGGCGTCATAGCAGTACATGGTCTGGAACCAGTAAACCACTCTCGTGCACCACCTCTTATATTGCACCCCCATAAAGGTAGGCGGCTTCAGATGCGCAGCAAAACCACTCGAAGTAAATTGCCAGGTTTTTGGATTGTTGAATATATGATAAAATTACAACGAGATTTAACCCAAATAAACAGTAAATAAATCATGACGACAATAACATTTATTAAACTAATCATGCCGACTAGCATAATAGACGAACAGATCAAATCTAGGGCACATACTAGAAATAAGAATTCTAGCACGATCTCGAACAAGGAGGTCAGAATCACATACAGTGCAGCAGGAGCAGGACCGCCGGTGTTGAGGTTTTCTGCCATGTCGTTGATGAGGAGGTTGTCGAGGTCAGGGAAGTTGTCATTGGCGAAGTCGTCGCTGCCAGCAGTCGAGCAAGTGCGCTTCCCAAAAATCTGATCCCCCTCTCCCCTACAGGATCACGAGAGGTGGGGTTCCGGAGGCCTGTTGTCCCTTCTTGCGGTGCACGCCGGAAGGAGATATGGAGAAGACTTGCGTGGCGGCGCAATGATCTGGAACGGCGTGAAACCATATGTTGTGGCGGTGGTTAGGGTAAATGTCTGCCTAACTATATAATGCGGGTCGGGTAGGTCGTCGGAGCAAACCTCACGTCCACGTTGCGATCCAAATGAATAGAAACTGTTTAGTAATTAATGTGTCCGTTAATTATTAATTAATGACTCATTAATTTTTCCGAGCAGTAAAAATATAGATAATGTGCATAGCTTTGTCCTCGGGTCGGCTCATTCCCGAAAACCGACGTGGCGCATCGTGACGTGACGTGGCGTAGTGATGAGAAAAAGGAGGAGCACACGTGTAGGTCTCCTCTTCTCATGCTCATACAAGTGCTAGAAGAGCTCACCTTATATAGAGGTGCAACTCCCACTGAACTTCCGGGGTGAGATTCAACTTTAGTTCCACTCACACCACTCATAGCCATGCATGAATGGGCCATGAAAATTTCTAATTTTTAGTTAGGCTTTGAGTCAAACGCCTACTAACAAATTCCAACATAATTATTATTCTTAGCTGTTGAGCCTGA
This sequence comes from Triticum dicoccoides, assembly GCF_002162155.2. NCBI lineage: Eukaryota > Viridiplantae > Streptophyta > Magnoliopsida > Poales > Poaceae > Triticum > Triticum dicoccoides. The sequence continues at coordinate 26,646,777 of NC_041391.1, forward strand.
TGCTGATTTTTTTTTAACACAGACTGATGCTAATGCTGATACTGATGTTGATGCGATGCATGTGAGATGTGACCCGGATGACAGGCTCGAGATCGGGGCCGACCACAAAGGCAAGCGTTAATCACTCAGTCATTGACTACAGAGTACAGACGCAATGGCGAATACTAAGGACGCGGACAACTAGAGAAGGATAGCGTTGTAGCAGTGGGGTTCGTCGTGTTGAGGAATGTGTGGCCTTTTACCTAGGAGCTAAATGAAGTTGGCGAGACCGACGAGACCGCTGGGAAATAAGTGTATTTGGTCAGGGCCATGCCGAACCCTTGGTAAATGAACTGACCGACGCAGCCAACGCTTTGTTCAGGCTCAACAGCAAGTGCAAGAGCAGTTTATAAGCATAGTTGGTACAACTTTTGAGGACTACATGGAGATGCATCGGTTAGACGACTGAATTGTGTTGTGGATGTGGTCACAGGATTGCGTTGAGGCTTACCGACTTAGGGGCAGTAATTGGCTAAATGGTGTTGCTATATCTTAGTCGACTGACATTTAACCAAGTCTAGTCAAATGACACTAGTAGAAAAGGGGGCATTGATCCAGGCCGGGTCAGTCCATTAGTCCTGGTTCAGTCCAGAACCGGGACCAATGATGGCATTGGACCCGGTTCGTGAGCCCCGGGGGCCGGCCGGGCCACGTGGCCATTGGTCCTGGTTCGTCTGGACCTTTTGATCTCGGTTGGTGGGACGAACCGAGACCAATGGGCCTCGCTCCTGGCCCACCACCATTGGTCCCGGTTGATGGGACGAACCGGGACCAAAGGCAGCCCCACTAGTACCGGTTCGTGCCTCCAACCGGGACTAAAAGGTTGGTCCTTGTTGCGGTCAGAGTTTAGTCCCACCTCGCCAACCGAAGGGCGCTCACACCCGTTTATAAGCCCCTCCCTCTCTGCTATGTTGAGCTCCTTTCAAAGTGAAAATAGATGCCCTTATACAGGAAATTTGACCTAAATTCATATAGAATTTCTCTGAAGTTAGTAGAAATTTATTATGAATTTAGGTTGAATTTTCTCTATAAGCGCATCTATGCTAATTTTTTTAGTAAAGTTAATCACAACTATTTTTTCTTCTATTTATTTCTGAGTAGTTTTTTATATAGTTTTTTTCTTTTCTGCTATATTTATTTTTTTCTATTTATTTCTGAGTTGTAATAAGTCATTAAAAATAAAAAAGAGGCGCAACGCTCGCTAATTAGCTTCAAGCCTTTCGGAATAGTGTAAACTGCACTGCACATTGCTCTGTGCAGTCTACCCTATTCCTCAAGGCTTAAAGCTAAGCAACGTGCAGGTTAGCATTGAGCCTCTTCTGCATCGTCTCTGTACTCGGGGCTTATAAACCGCTGCGAGTGCCTCTCGCTTGGCGAGGTGGGACTAAAAAACAGCTGCAGAAAGAATCAACTAAAAAACTCTTTTACCGGTTCATGCCACGAACCGGTACTAAAAGGTCGCCTTAAAACCTGTACCAAATAAAATGTCTTTGTAACAGCCTTAGAACTGGTACTGAATATATTAACTAAAAAGCTTTTATAAACCTCTAGTATTATTGAAACTAAAATTATATAAAATTTTGTTACAAACTTTATTAGCAAAAAGAATTATCATAAAAGAAAATAAATAAGTAATTATAATTCTGTTCAAAACATTAAAAGCAAAAAGAATTATCATAAAAGAAAATAAATAAGTAATTAGAATTTTGTTACAAACTTTAATAGCAAAAAGAATTATCATAAAAGAAAATAAATAAGTAATTAGAATTCTGTTCATAACACTAAAAGCAAAAAGAATTATCATAAAAGAAAATAAATAAGTAATTAGAATTTTGT
>NC_041391.1:26649037-26650039 GCF_002162155.2 Triticum dicoccoides
CTTTAATAGCAAAAAGAATTATCATAAAAGAAAATAAATAAGTAATTAGAATTCTGTTCAAAACATTAAAAGCAAAAAGATTTATCATAAAAGAAAATAAATAAGTAATTAGAATTTTGTTACAAACTTTAATAGCAAAAAGAATGATCATAAAAGAAAATAAATAAGTAATTAGAATTTTGTTACAAACTTTAATAGAAAAAAGAATTATCATAAAAGAAAATAAATAAGTAATTAGATTTCTGTTCAAAACATTAAAAGCAAAAAGAATTATCATAAAAGAAAATAAATAATTAATTGGAATTTTGTTACAAACTTTAATAGCAAAAAGAATTATCATAAAATAAATAAAGCAAAAAAACAAAAAAAGGGAAAAAATTAAAAAAATTGCTACCTACTGGGCCACCACGGCCTGAATACGACTAGAAACCTTATTGGGCCAGGATTCAGGGCCGCAGACTTCCTAGTAGGCCCACAGGCAGAGACACAAATTTAGGGTAGTAGGCCTACAATAGTGAGGAGTTCAAATGGGAGGGCAGAGTTGCACTTATAAACAGGTGCGGCCGCTCCTCAGCTAGTGAGGTGGGACTAAAGATCCCACTGCATCGTGCCAGTGCAAGGCCTTTAGACCCGATTGCTGGCTCGAACCGGGACTAAAGGGGTGCATTGGAACCGGTTGGTGGCACCAACCGGCACCAATGCCTCTCTTTTGTCCCGGTTTGCAGCACCAACCGGGACCAAAGGTCTCTGCTTCCCGCCCTTTGGGCATTAGTCCCGGTTTGTCTCACGAACCGGGACCAATGATCTGCCTATATATCTGGCACTCGCCAAAATTTCGTTCAGTTCGTTCTTCCCCGCCCCGACACCGCCAGGCTGCCCGTCCGTCTCCGGCTCGCCGTTATCGTCGCCGTCCCGCCCCGCCCCGATCGACGCCGTCGCCGCCCCACCCTTGCCCGTCGCCGCGCCGCCCCGCACCTGCACGTTGTTGCACCGCCCCGCCCC
>NC_041391.1:26651120-26664387 GCF_002162155.2 Triticum dicoccoides
ATTGTGTAAGTAATTTAGATGTCAATTTTTTATGATTTTTTTCTGTTCATAGAATTTTTATGATTTTTTCTGTTCCAATTTTGTTCATAGAATTTTAATGATTTTTTTGTTCATAGTATTTTCTTTGTCAATTTATTGTGTATGTATAGGAAAAATAATAGAACTATAGTTAAACTAGTTTATTTTTAGTAAGTAGTACTTTATTTTATTTATAGTAAGTGCTTCATATAAAGTTTGAACTAGCTAGTTGATTTAATAAACCAATTTATTTTACTATATATAGAAATAGTTTATTTTTAATAAGTACTACTTTATTTATTTATAGTAAGTGCTTAATAGTTGAACTAGTTGATTTAATTAATAAAACTACTTTATTTAACTATATATAGAAGTAGTTCCCGCATCGACGTCGACGATGCCTATCCCGCATCCTCGTTGTCGTCGACTCGGCGGTGGAGGCATGCTTGATCAGGGCCATGTTCGGGACTGGGCTCCGCCGGGCTGGTATAGGGAGGTGCTACCTTCTGGGGGACGTAGATTGGTGAGGAGGCAGCCCGTTGTTGACTCGATCCTTGTTTGGTGGCGGTCGCGTGGGCCAGTGACGGTGCCGAGGCTTCCGGATAGCGCGGAGGTGGTACGTCACCGTGTCAACGAGGAGGACGAGCACGTCCGTCGCTACATGGTTGCGTTGGAGGGCAGGGTCGAGAATACCTGGCAGGTTCTTTAGGGATCTCACTAGAGCTATGATCCTGTGATCGTTCCTTATCTTTGGTGTCCACCGCCCGCGACGATACCCGTCGGGCGCTACGGTTCTAGCTGTATTAATTAGCGATGCTATATGTATGATAGTATTCGAGGAGTATTCGACGATGTACGGACATAAGAGATGATGTACTTTTGGTTATAATTGAATGCATGCTAATTTTAATACTACTTTATTTCGATTTGGTTTTGCTTATTGAATGCTCATATTGAAAAATTACTCCTACTTTGACTGCTAAAATTGAAGAGCACTCTATGCTGAAATCTAGGAGCCCCCTCCATCATCCACGCCGTCGTGGGGGTAGCTTCTCCTTCATTCCCGTGTGCTAGACAATTTGTTGTAATAATGCACTTGGGAATGAAAGGAGGAGCTACGTACCATCACCGATAGTCAACCTGTGATTAATAATAATGATCTAATTTAGGTTTTTTAGTGCATATATTTAATATTTAAATTATGAACTTAGGCCGGAAATGTCGTACTCGGACGACGAAAACCGCCCGGGAGAGTGCGACTGGTGCCAGGACGACCGAGGTATGCGCGACAGGTTCATTGAGACGGACGAAGATCGGTGCTTCAGCATTAAGCTCGAGGAGACCTTCGATGTTCATACGGTACACAACGACGATAATAGTTTTTTTCGTAATTAAGCACGACTTCAACTATTTTAACGTGTATTTTTCATCTTTTCCAATTCGACTAGTTTATCCCATGCTATGCAAGACGCTATGTCTTGGAGAGGATGGGTTTTGAAGACCATGAAAGTATGGAAACCAAGAAAAGTCTTCTAAGGACCCATCATGGTGTGGATTTTCAAGTAAAGCTGTACAATGCTGAGAGTGCAACCCATTTTGGTTGCAAAAATTCAGAAGCACTTTACAAGATGTATGGTTTTGATGAGGGTATGCTTGTCACCATGGATCTTGGTGATCCTACAATCAGCAAGACAATATGGGTATTTGGGTCCTTGTGGATACACCTCCAATTCTTCCCCCATGTGAGCTTAACATAGTTATTCAGTAATTTATATTGTTTATTTTAAAATAGTTGACAACTTGTTTCCATTGACAGCTTATTTTCATTCTTCAAAGAATGTGCAGAAATTGATAGACAAAACCCAGTACACCGATGGCTCCGAATTAACTTATAAGGAGAAAAATCATCTGATCGTATTTTGTACTGATCTTGAGAATTACAATGTCTACAATCGAACTCCTCAACATTATGGTCAATACGTGCCACTAGGGCACGTGTTGAACTACGGTAACTACCATGGAGATACCTTGGTAAGATTTTTTACTATTACGACATCCCTGCATCTTTTTAAATACTTCGAAAACTAGTACATCATTGCTAACTACGAAGTTATTACTATATTTTTCAACAGATAATCTCGAATGGTTGTGTGCCTCATCTGATTTATACGCACGGTCGCATTGATGTTTTGAACATACAACCAGGTCGTCCTACGAATCTCAATTGTCCATACCGGATTTCTAAAAGAAATGGAGACATGACAACCAAAGAATGGAAAAAAATGTATGGATAGTCGTAAGGAGCTTCTTGCAAGAAAAAGGAGGCGAAGCGCAAGAATTGAAGACAGGATGATCTCCATTCTTCATAATGGAGAGTCAGGGTCTATATTGTTTTATGCTATTTTACCTTAAGGGTGTTTAGGTCCTACCAGATACTGATGATCATGTGCTAAGAATAATTATGTAGGGTTGGGTTCGATGACTATGAGGATGATGATCGTATGACTTGTTATTAATAACAAGTAGAAGTTGTATGATGATGCATGATTAGTAGGACTTGTTATTATATATGAACATAGCAGCATGATGTATGATGCGAGCATGCATGAGTTATTATATATCAGCGGGTGAAATGAACATAGCAGTAGCTAGCGTTGGTAAACCTATCAGGGACGAAGATATAAGAGAGGACACTTCTCTCTATTAGCTAGCTAATAACAACCTAAAATTAACCCCCAAAAGCCCTAAACCAGCCACTTTTTTTAAAGAAAGGATAACCTCAGATGCTGACACGTGGAAACCTTTTGGTCCCGGTTCATGTCACCAACCGGGACCAAAGGCCGGCTGCTCGCAGTGGCCACGTGGAGGGCCTTTAGTCCCGGTTCGTGTTAGAACCGGGACTAAAGGGTGAAGGCATTAGTAACGACCCTTTAGTCCCGGTTCAAAAACCGGGACTAAAGGCCCTTACGAACCGGGACAAATGCCCCCTTTTCTACTAGTGTGACATAACATGTAAGAAAGAAAGAAAATCTAAAAAAAATTACGCGGATCACAATGTAAGATCTCACGGATTAGCATCAACTCAGACTTAGCAAAACTATTGGCTAAACTCAAAGAAAAGGACATCGGTCGTCGTAGTTGCAGCGACTATTATTGCTTTCATGGATAACAAAGTGTAACACGAGTCTACTACTTTCATGGATGGCATAGCCCAGAGACTATTGTCTCCGAGGATTCCTATGAGATTAGTTGGCAATTTTCATGTGCCCCCGTACTGCTAATAGGTAACAAGTGATGTCTTGTGGAACTGCATGTGGTCCCATGCTGCGAGTTTTGTCGAGTTTTTGTTTTTGCACACCACCGCAAATGTTTTTTCTAGGCAAAAATTTGCAGGCAGTTAGAACCAATGTTGATGTTCATTGCTAAAAGAATCGTGTTTTTTTGGATTTTGCTTTCTATTTGTTAGGATTTTCTATTTCAGTTGGTGTGAAGAAGTTTCAGTTGTGAGGGCTCTGTCAGAGGTCTCCACTCTCCAGGTGCAGGACGTGGATGAGAACCTTCGAGAGGGAATTGAGACAGGAAAGGATATGTTGATCCATCCCCATCCACGCGGTGTAGAGCAGGTTTGGCACAGTTGTTGGGACAAACCCGGTGCGGCAACGAACGCCGAGTAGCCTCCGGCGCCGCACGCCGGGCGAAGGTAGAAGAATATGAACAGAGGACACTTGATTATGGCGATGAACGCTCCGGCCGCTAAACGGTCTGTATGTTGGCTTCTATTCAACTCAACTGGCTGACCCATACCATGTCAGGCTACAAACCTGGAGACGCACACACGCGAGAGACCACCGGAGACTACATCTTTCTCCTAGCTACTACTCCCTCTCTCTCTACCTGCGCACACAGGCACAACACTCTTTATGGGTGAATAGCTCCCATGCGACGTTGTTGGTGTGAACTGTCTCTCATGCGACGTAGTTGGTTGTAATCGCTCTCATGCGACATCTTCGTTGGAAAAAATAGCTCCCATGCGACACTGCTGCCTAATCCAAAGACACATGTTTAAAACTCGAATCAGGTGAGCGGGACCCACAGCATGGGACCCACTAACTTATCCAACTCAGCATTGGTCAGGTGAGCGGGACCCACAACGTGGGACCCACTAACTTATCCAGGTCAGCATTGGTACAAGAGGACACCGAGCCGTGCAGCACCCGAGCCCATCCTCCCCCCTCCCCCTCCCCGGCCGTTGTTGTTCTTTTTCTCCGGCGACGACGCGCAGCAACGCCGTTCCGGGCCGCGACCTAGCAATGTCCAGCTCCGCTTCAGCCTCCCGCCGCTCATGGCCGCGCTATGGCGCAGTGCCCATGACAAGATGCCCTGCATGCCCACGTATCGCACCTCTGAAGCGGCTAGTCACAACGACCGACAAGAATGGCAACCTTGGGCGGGAATTCGTGAAATGCGAGAGCAAACCAGAGCAGGGAAAGGTGAGATTTTACTTCTCAATATGCCAATTTTGGTTTTTGTCTCCCAATTTCATATTTGCCCATTTTTCCCCATCGGATTTGGGATTTAGGGTTCATCTTTCCGATTTCAGAAATTGAAGCAATGCACCCATTTTGAGTGGCTAGATGAGTACATAGAGCGGATTCAACTGGAGGGTGCATCAGGGGAGCTCGATTTACTGTTGGAGGCGGAGAAGTTGGGCAAGTTTGGATCGGGCGCATCTGGATCCGGGGCCCCTGGATCTGGCAATTCCATCGGGGGCGCCCGCCCTTTCATTGGTGCTACTGTGGGGGATGCAGGAGTGACGGCAGAGCTGAAGAAGCTGAACAAGCAGATGAAGAAACTCATCAAATTGCAGAAGCAGGGCAATTTGATGGGGCTCATGGCCGCACTTTTTTATGTTTGTGTAATTGGTCTCGCATTTGTTTATGTGATGATAATTAGTCGTAAGTGAATAGATTGGGCATCATTTGTAATCGGGATGATATGTACATTTGAATAAAAGTGTTGCGCTGTATGAATTCAGCATGTCCTCTCCACTCTGTTTCGGCCCCGTTTTTTATTTCTTCAGTTCGTCATCAGTTTCAGTTTCAGTACTAGAGGGAGAAAAGGAAAAAAAGGTTCGTCCACAGTTGCCCGAAAAGGCCAGGCCCATATAGAAGTTAGGCAGGGCCGAATAGAACATATCCAGGCCCATTGATAAAAGGAGTGCAAAAAAAGTGCACACGGTCATTGACATCGATATATCTTTTCGGCTTTAGATCATTTCACAAATTTTAAGTTTCCTGCAGTCACCTTTTTTGAGATAACTCATCTGATAATTATTTGAGATATTTTTATGCATAAGCTATTTGAGATAATTATTTGAGCAGTCTTTGTGAACCAAAAAAGTTGCAATTGTTTGGTTCTAGTTTATTTCAACCAAGCACCATTTCTTAATATATTTTTTTACTTGTGCTATGGTGTTTTCAAAGTTTTTACTCGTGTGTTTCAACCGAAAAAGGTTGTGCCCAAAAAAGAAGACATCTAGTGTGCCCCTAGTAGCATCTCCTTACAACATAGAGGGGCATCCCCTTACAACCAGGGGCGGATCCATACTTGGTCATGGGTGTACACCCAAATCTTTTGGCTAGACATTTTTATATATGGTGTATACTTTAATACATTCAGTGCCCAAATGACCTTTCTCGCTAATGCCATGTTTGGCAGCAAAAAATGACATAGCAAGCATGATTTAAACATCAAACAACACTTGCGCATGTCATCAGCACCAGATAATTAGCATTTTTCTTGCCCATTGTCTTCAAATGCATTGTATACCAACTGTATGATTATGTAGTACAATACATAATCTTTATTGTCAATTTCTTGGTAACGTACATTTTAGATACCAGATCAATTGTTTTTTAGTACACATGGCCACATAAATAAAATGCAATGGAGAAACTTTAGGACCGAAAAAACATATAGATAGATAGTGGGGCATCGGGTACCCTAGTAGCATAGATAGATAAAACATATAGAGGGGCATCCCCCCACTACATATAGTTCATAAAACATGAAAGTAAAATAATTAAAACTAGATATATAAAAGACACGGGCACACACGCCCGAACCAACACAAACACAAACTAGAGCCCCAAACTAGATAGATAGAAGACTCGCCCCTTGAACAACTCCTTGGCCCCTCCTCCTTGCCACTCCTTGGCCCCTCCTCCTTGGGCCCCTCACTCGTCATCCTCCGGCATCTGGTAGGGGAGGGTGTGCATGCCGTTGGGGTGAGGGAAGATGTGGTGGAAGTTGGTGAAGATGTTGTAGGTCGTGAACGGGATAAACTCGCATCCACACCAGAACACCTGGCCGAGGAGGTGGTGAGCATCGTAGGGGTTGGTGAAGGTGACGTGGAGGCCGATGACGAGGCCATTGGCGTTGCCATCGTACTGCTCGTGGAGGTGGAACATGGGCGGAGTGCCCGGAGGGAGGTGGCGGTAGCCGGCTTGGAGGAAGAAGCGAGCCAACTCTCTAGGGCCCCTCCACCTAGAGATGGCCCACACCCTTAGGCTATTCTCGACGACGACTCCGGCTGGGTACTGCCTCTCCGGCACGGTGGGAGGGCGACGGTAGGTAGGGCCGTTGAACTGCATGGTGGCTCGAGTGGTGGATTTGGCTCGAAAAGAAGAAGGGGAGGAGGCTTGAGAGATGAGTGTGAGAGGATGAGGAAATGGTGCCCTTTTATAGCCGCGTTGCAGCTGTGGTCAATGTGTACACGGTGCCTTCTGGATCGTTTTCTCTTCTTCGTTCGCACTGGCATAAGTAATTGCGGGCATTAATTCAAAAAACGGCGGCCAGAGCATCCAAAGAGGCACGGGCAGCACAGGCGAGTTGCATCGTTTCGTGCACTTGCATCGGCGGTGACGCCGCGTGGGAAACAGGCTCGTTCATCCGCGCGTGACACTGAAAAAGGAGCTGCACCACCGACGCGTCCGTCTCGTTCAAACATGCATTTGTTAAAATAGCTTAGATGCGACGTACCTATACGCTGCGCCCCTGCCGTGCTTTACTGCGTCGATGCGTGCATGGAATGGCGGGCTAGGTGTTCACGAGCAAAGAATAGCTAGGCTGCGACGTTGCATGGCATGCATGGGACAGGGATGGCCCACATGTCATTGACCCTCTCGCATGCAGCCCATCCCCCTCTCGACGGCCGTGCGCACGCACGCCAGGCTCTGCCGGGCCCGATCCGCTCGGCCCAACGGTCACTTAGATGATCCCCCGCTCAACGTTATCTGTTCGTCAGAGAGAAAAAACGGTGGCCAATCAGATTGGAGCCCACGGATCGCCCCCACGGAATCCTTCTAGAAGGCCTAACCGACGGCCGCAGTTTGGCGTTAGGGTTAGATCGACGGTGGACGTTTGGCGCTAGGGTTACATGGGGTTTGGAGGCAGTCAACGGGGTTTTGAAAGGTTTGACCGAACATTCAAATGTGTATAACTAATTCAAAAAAAAATCTAAAAAATGAAAAACCTGCGCATATAGCCTTTTTATGTTACATAGTTATGATATAAAATGATAAACTTGATCTAATGATCTTTGCTTGAAAAAACCTTCTCAAATTGCACTATCTCGACTGAGGTTGCATGGAGTTCACAGGAGTGAGAAGAGGGTTTGAGGTTTTGAAAATGCAAAAAAATCAAAAACATCACCTTAGCTTCATTTTAGAGTGACTAAGGAGGATCTGAAGTTATTTTTGCATTTAAAATTTTTAAACTTGTTTTATTGCTAACTTTGTATTAAAGGGTGTTTTTTCAAAAATAAATTAAATAATATGAATACTTATTCAAAAAAATGTGAGACTTCGTATTGATCCTATATAGGTATAATATAAGCTAAGAAAATCTTTTTTGGGTGATTTGAGAAGGTCGAAAAAAACTTGCTTAGAAATGGGGCCGTTTTCCCTTACTTTGGAGCCTGTTTGGTCAACATTGTCCGTGACTATGAGTTGGAATTCACAAAAAGGGTTGGATTTATGAACTAAAGTGCATAGTAGTACATAAAACGATGCAACATCACAGAACAAACAAATGAACTCAAAAAATATTGAAGATAGGTTCAAATTTGAATATCGGTTCAAATTTGAATTTTATTTCAAGTCAAATCAACATCATAGCACATAAGTTATCACATGAAAGAACATAAGTTTTCACACCAAATGACAACAAACATAAGTTTTCACATCAAATTTGAGTGTTTTCGACTCTATTTCTTTTGCTTCTTTCTACCACTCGATTTCTTCTACTTTTTTCCACCGTTTGGTTCCACGGCGCATAGTTTGTTGATGCTGATGCTCTTGCTTTTTGGCCCCCTCAACTTTTGCACCTGACCATGTCTCACTTCTTCAGTTTGCACTTCTGCAGATTGAGTAGATGGCACACATTGTTCAACTACTTCAGTTTGCAACTCAACACTTGGCAGCACAACCTCCAAACATGGCAACACAGTTGTCAAAGCAGATTCGAATGGCAGCACAACAGTTGCTTCATCTGCAACAGTTTCAGATTGCCCTAGCGTCTGCAAAACAGATTCAGTATGCATCACATCGTCCAAAACACAAACACTTAGCTCATGTTCAGCAGTAACAGTTTCAGTTAGCTCCATATCTTTGTCACCAAACATTATCTGCTTAGTGCTCTTCCTTCTATAGCCACTGAGTCTTGCTTTTTTCACTGGACAGCATTGTTCAACAACAAGCGGTGGGGCTTTTTCTGCACGCTTCCTCCTAAAAAATAAAGCATTTGACTTGGTTAGATACTAGAACAAGTAGCAAAATCAAAAACTTGCAAAAACAGTAACATAAACATACTTTGGCCTCTGAGGAGTGTAGATGCACTTGGATGAACCAATTCTGTGCCCAAGTACCTCACACAACTTGCACCTATTTTTGTTACCTTTTTGAGCCCTTTTGGGCTTATCATTCTTTTCCTTTTCCTTTTTCCCCTTCTTACTACAACCACCTTTCTCAAACCAAGCTTTGAATCTGCTCTGTTTAGGCCTCCCAGCCTTTCTTCTAGTGACAGGGGGACACAAGGTAAATTCTATTTCCACCTCAGGCCACTGAGATTGGTCAGTAAGTGCAGGAATTGGACTTGCATATGCAGCTTTGAATTTTTGTACTGAATAATACTCATGCAAATATGGGTGCATATTTAACCTGGGTTTAGATGCCAAAAAAAGTATGGAATGCTCACATGGTTTTCCAGTGTGTTGCCACTCTTGGGAAGTGCACTCATGCAACTCAGTATTTACCACATGCCTCTTGCCACTCTTTGTATCTCTAACTTCAGCACCCCACAAGGAAGATTTCTCAACAGATAGATGTGAAAGATTTCTACTCCTGTTGACCACCTGTTGTACCACTGCTGGAAGCTTGTCCCCTTCCAAAATATTAGCAATTTTTCTTCTCAACTCCCACAAACGCATGATCATGATTCTTATTTGGTCCACCATGTCATGCACATGCAAGTCTTTCAAATGCTTCACTTTGTTGTTAAAACTTTCTGCCAAGTTGTTATTGATATGATCACATTTTATGGCAGTATTAAAACCTGATCTATACCACAACAGAGAATGGTGGGTGTTCAACCATGAAGCAAATTCATTATCACTACATGATGCCAATATCTTACCAAGGTGATAGGAATGTGTCTGTCTGGTGTAGGATCTTGCTGCTGGCCACATGCGCCCAAATTCATCTCCTCTGAATTTTTTTATCAGATTCATCCACATATGTCCAAAGCACTCCCTCTGCTCAGTATGGGGGAAAACACTTTTTACTGCATTTTCCAACCCTTTACATGCATCTGTGTGGATGGCCAAAGGAGAAACTGGCCCTATGCATCTTTTCAGTTGCATCATGAACCATATCCATGATGCCTCTGTCTCTGATTGAAATATTCCTATTGCAATTGGGAACATCCAGTTGTGTCCATCTAGAGCATTGCATGCAGCCAACTGACCATTCCACTTTCCAGTCAAAAAAGATGAGTCTATGCTCAAATATGGACGACAACCTGCTTTGAATCCATCTATGCAAGGCTTCAAACACATAAAAAACTTGCTGAATAAAACCTTGCCATCCTCTGTTACCTCTGTATCTATGTCCACTACACTCCCAGGTGACCTCTTCTCCACCTCTGCTTTAAAACTATACAACATCCTAAATGTATTTGCCCAGTCACCATACAATGATTTCATGGCCCTTTGTTTTGCTTTCCACACTATGGTATATTGCAGCTGGATGGGGTACAACTTCTCCAAGTCAACTTTAAGCCTCTTTGCAGTAGTGTTTGGAGTCTTGGCTAAAATAGGAGTAATCTTCTCTGTAACCCAAAGCTGTGATGTCATCTTTGAAACTCTCTGTGAAGTGGTCATACATGTATGCTGGTGTGGTATTTGATTTACCCTTACTGTACTTCCATCAGGTTGTAGTCTGGCAGACAAGTACCATTTGCAAGGATTGCCACCACCATCATAACCTTTGCACCGAGCATAAAATTTCTTTCGATCAGTCCACATAGTCTTGGCATCAAACTCTTTTTTCACTGCGTAGGTCCTGAAAGACATCCTAAACTCCTTCATGCTTGGCCACAACTTTCCCACCTCAATAACTGGGTTCTCTTTGTCATACAAACAAACCAGCTCATTATCATCTGCATCATCCACATCATCTGCAGCCTCTCTCATCAGGTGTTCTTCATCCTCATTTGCATTTCTAGGGCCTGTGTTACCTTCAGCTGGCAAAGAACTGTCATCCTTCTCCTTATCTTTGTCATCAACTTGAATGCCAAACATTTCGGCCATATCAATGTCAGATATTGGTGTAATGACCAAATCTGTTTTTTCATTCAACTCTACTACATTCCAGTCAACAACAATCTTCCTAGCACCATGGGTTCCCTCCTCTCCATCTGCATCAATCCCAGTATCTTCAGCTACTATAGTCGGTTCAGTCAACAATGCCAACATCTTCTTTTGTGAAACCCACTCATCATCTTCCATCTGTGCAGCCATCTTTGATGGCACATAACCAACTCTGGAATGAGTTTGCAGATCAATTAGCTCTGCATAAAATGTTACTTGTTTGCTTGCCCATCCTCCTTGCTGATCAATTTCAGCAACCATGGATTCTCCATCTTCAATTCTCACATATTCACCATTATAGTTATCGAAACGTTGCAGAGATACCTCTTGTTCTGGACCCCAAACAATACTCTCCCCAATTCTCTCCACCAAATTGCCCATGGCCTTCTCCTTCATGATCTCCAATTCCTGGGGATCAACATCTGCAAAATCGACATCCAACCTCACGGTGGTATCTCTATCAATGTCTTGGACACTGCCATCACTGAGCTTGGCTTTACAGGGAAAAAATTCCACTATAATTGCGAATGTGGTGGCAGAACCTGAACCTCCCCCGTTTTGTCAATGGCAGGCAGCGGCGGCAGTCACTACCAAATCGAGTTCGATTCTAAATCGCCAAGAAAAGAGGGTGGCATTACCGATTTGAAGCACTGTCTCCTCGGGGCAGCCCGTCTCCTCGCTCCATCTCATCTAGCCCTCGCTCCATCTCCTATCCAATCAAGCAACAGGGGCAGCATGAGGCCACAGATTTATTCAAAATTCAGTGGAATGGGAGTAGTGTTTGGAAAATACTCACTCGCAATAGCCGCTGCAGGGATAGGCGCTCCACCACCGGGCCGCGGAGAAGAAACAACCCCTGGATCCAATGGAGCCCGATTCTAAATCGCCAAGAAACAGAGGGCATCATGAGGCCACAGATCCCCCAAAATTCTGGGGAGTGGGACTAGGGTTTCGGGCTCACCTCGCAATAGCTCTACCGCTGCCGAGAAATGAGCTCCACCACCGCGGAGAAGAAACCACTGCCGGAGAAGATGCTTACGGCGGCGCCGCTCGCCCAGTCCAGCACAGGCGAGTCGAGCACGGTCACACAGTCACCGGTCGAGTCGTGGACGGTTGACTCTTGACTACGTGGCCATAGGTGGACCCCACCAGTCAGAGCACATAACCCCCAGTGTCCTAACCAAATCTCAGCCTAACGGACAGCCAACTAGCCGCGTAAATGGTGTGTCGCATGGGAGCTATTTTTTCCAACGAAGATGTCGCATGCAAGCTATTACAGCCAACGACGTCGCATGAGAGACAGATCACACCAACGACGTCGCATGGGAGCTATTCACCCCACTCTTTATACAAAAAGGTGATTGGCACGCACCCACTAACCGGCCTAATTGCATGCACTAACAAACTCACCCGGCTAACAAACTCGATCCAGCTAACAACCACGCATGCATAGCTACTTGCACGCCCATGCACAACTCGGCTCCAACAAACTCTACGCACGGACGCATTGGGCTGACCGGCACACCCACGACTCTGCTCGTTGCTCCACGCCGACGACTCGGTTGATCCACGACCGCCGCCACCAGTCAAGATTATGGCTGACAACAGTCACCGGCTTGCCTTCTTTGTCGGTTGACGTGATGGCTTTCTCGTGGGCAGGGAGGCTGCCATCGTGGTAGCCATAAAGGTTGGGCGCATGAATCAGTGGAAGCATCTGA
Source organism: Triticum dicoccoides (assembly GCF_002162155.2). NCBI lineage: Eukaryota > Viridiplantae > Streptophyta > Magnoliopsida > Poales > Poaceae > Triticum > Triticum dicoccoides. The sequence continues at coordinate 26,663,784 of NC_041391.1, forward strand.
GCCTTCCATATGAGGAAGTTTTCTCTAGTGAGTGTTTCGGAAACTTGATTGGAGAAAAGGGAAGCCACCGCGGATGATGAAGAGTCCATTGAAGGTAGATTGCAAAGCTCCGTGTCGTATGGAAGGTGGCTATTACCATGTAAACTGGAAGCATTTACGGCCTATTTGCTTTAGCATCAGTTTTCTCTCTGTGAATTAGCTTTGCAACTGAAGTACACTCTCAAGTGCTTCAGGCAATTGGCCTGAAAATGGTCCAAATCCAGATTCAGCTTCAGTGGTAAAGTTGATTCCAAGTAGTTGTTTATTTTAGCTTCTGAAGATTCTTCGTATGAGAGGCTGCTGCCTAATTAAAGCTGAAAGAAACATGGTCTATGGTCATAGCAGGTTAGAGCAACTCCAGCCGCGCCCCAACAGGCCCCCCAGGCGACTTTTCACGCGCCGGCGCTGAAAACACGCCCCAGTCGTGCCCTCAAGACGCTGAATTCTGCCGGCTCGGCCCGTTTTTGGGCCCGGCGGTCGCAGGCCGAACCCGGCGCACTGGGGGGGCGCTCGGGGGCTCCGGCGCAAGGGAAAAGCACACCTGGGGCTACACTGTCAGGCGAAA
>NC_041391.1:26664814-26683019 GCF_002162155.2 Triticum dicoccoides
CGCCGCCCACCACCCACCACAGCTAGATAGGCCATTCCGCGCCGGAAAAGAGAAGAGGTTTCGCCGCATCAGCCTCTCCACCGTCGTCCGGGCGATTTTTTCGGCGTTCCGCCCACGCAGGGGCAGTGCACCCACCACGCCCGCAAGGTGTTCCGCGATTTGTCTACCCGGCCCGGCGATGGACTCGGACGACGAGGAGGCGCTCGCGGCATTGCTGGAGGAGGAAGTCGAAGCCGACGTCCAGGAGCAGGAGCACCTCATGGTGCTCGCCGCCCTCGTCGGCCTGCTCGCGAGCAATGAAAAGCCGCGGCGAGGTGACTCGGCGCCGGGGCGGGTGAAAGCAACGAACCGGCATCGGATGGAAGGCTACTGCATGCTCTACTCCGACTACTTCGCCGACGCTCCATTGCAGGGCGAGAAAACATTTCGGCGCTGTTATCGGATGAACCGAAAGCTTTTCCTCAGGATTGTGAATTCCATCTGGGAGTTCGATAGCTACTTCAAGTGCAAGAAGGATTGCACTGGCACACTTGGATTCACATTAATCCAGAAGTGCACGACAGCTATGAGGATGCTTGCATACGGAGCTCCCGGTGATTCACTCTACGACTATGGGCGCATGGCCGAGTCCACGGCCATTGAGTGTTTTTATAAGTTATGCAGGGCAGTGGTGGCAGTGTTTGGACCGTAATACTTGCGGCCATCCAATGCTGAAGACACTGATCGGATCCTAGGACAGAATGCAGCAAGAGGATTTCCTGGGATGCTTGAAAGCATCGACTGCATGCATTAAAAATGGAAGAACTGTTCATTTGCTTAGCAGGGGTTGTACAAAGGCGCCAAAGGCAGTTGCAATGTGGTATTTGAGGCAGTGGCCATACAGGATCTCTGGATTTGGCACTATTTCTTTGGGATGCTAGGAACTCACAATGACATCAACGTCCTGCAGTGCTCCCCTGTCTTTGCCAAGCTTGTTGAAGGTCATTCTCCTCCGGTGAACTTCAAGGTCAACGGGCGGCACTACAACAAGGGGTACTACCTAGCTGATGGCATCTATCCGAGATGGTCGACATTTGTGAAGACTATCTCAAACGTTGTGCCAGGAGGCAAGAAGTCCCACTTTGCCAAGGCTCAGGAGTCATGCACAAAGGATGTCGAGCGAGCATTTGGTGTGCTCCAATCTTGATTTGCTGTTGTCCGGTATCTTGCTCAGACCTGGTCGAAAGATCAAATGTGGGAGATCATGACTTGTTGTGTCATCTTGCACAATATGAGCATTGAGAGCGAGCAGGTAGAGCAAGTATTTGACACCGAACCATACTACATGCAGGGTCCTCTTGCCCAACTTAATCACCAGCTACCAGCAAGCTGGACTGCCTACCTCAGTATGCGTCAGGAGATCCGAGACCCACAGGTGCATCAACAACTACATCGGTGCCTGGAGGTGACGGCTGGGTGCCCAACCACCCCCAGAGCTGATTATGCCGCCGGCTCGCCCCCAGACGGCGATTTTTATGCCTCCTGGGGGTGCCAACGGCTGGAGATGCTCTTACAGCCTTGATACACAATACAATATTGGGATGGAAAAGCATCATAAGTGGCTTATAAATTAGGCAGGTTAAACCTTGATACACAAGATAAAATCATAACATAATCGGTTTAAGCCTTGTATCTAACTCGACCATGACAGGATCTTCTAGAAGGTTCTAAACTAATTCCGACAAGCTTCAGGTCTTCATCTACTATGATTTCAGGGTCATAGGAGGATAGGATGTCCACCGCTCACATGAACTACTCCTTACCTAGAGGCACGTGTACGATCTTTTTGTGGCTATTCCCCCGGCGAGGGTCTCATAGCTCTTATCGAAGGAGAGCTCGACTAATGGAGGATCGTAGCGCGTGAAGATTTGTGCCACCAGCACCAGACTACCACCATACACACACTTGACCACTCCCAATATCTTGATATATTTTCTGTAGCTTGCAATACTGATGTATTCCCTTGCTGAAGACGACTCTTGTGGGCCTATATTTCATCCTCTGAGACAACGTGCCTAAGTTGGTGTGCTCTTTTACATCCTATGTGTGTACTTAGTTTCCTCCAATACCTCAAGTGGCTAAGTGAAGTTGACAAGATATCATGTTGAGACCATGGATATGATATTCATGAGAAAAGTGGACGTATATATAGAAGGAAATAGTTGCATACCAATTAAGACGGGTATGTCATTCTTTAGGCGAGTACTAGGCGCCGGCGCACCGGCCAAAACTTTCGGCCAGTTTCGGCCGGTCCACTCTGCACCATAGGATTAGCATATTGTCAACCATTTAAACTTTATCCTCTATCCCCGATACGCATCATCTTTCTCCACAAACCAATGCACGACCCCTGTAGAACTCGGCGCCTAGCTTGCCATAGCAACACCGACTAGACGTTCCCATCGCCACTCACCGCCTCGCCGTGGCTGCTCCCCGTCTCGCCAGATGCAGCGGAGGCCCGTCAAAACAAATATGCCCCAGCGGTTCCACTGGCCGTTGGGCTCTGGAAGCTGGTTGCAACATAATAAATTGTTGGTTCCAGCAAACAAATTCTCTGGTTCCAGCAATAACATGGATCCGGCAAAAAATCAAAAGATGGGATGGTGGCAAAAATCAAAGACGGTGGCAGCAAAAAACACAGACGGTGGTAGCAAAAAATTGAAACTGGGTTTCAGCAGCAAAATCACAGACAGGCGGTAGCAAAAATCGAAAAGGCCAGTGGTAGCAAAAATCATGGACGGTGGTAGCAAAAATTAGAGATAGTTCCAGCAAAAAACATCTCAAATTACATATCCTAGCAAAAAAAGTCGCTAATTCCAGCAAAACAAAAGAACGGTTGTAGCAAAAAAGGCCGCTGATTGTAGCTCCTGCCAAGGCCGGTTCCAGCATCTCGTCTGCCCGTCGTAGCACGACATAGCCGTTGTTCCAGCACTGCGGCTGGGGCTTGCAAGAGCCACACCTCTTGATTCCAGCTTTAGATGACAACGGTTGCAGCACCGCCCTCTGCCGGTTCCAACACCGCTTGTCCTAAAGCTTGCACTACGTCGTGGTAGCAGCAGGGGGGTCGGCACTGGTGTGGTGCTGGTGATTGGCGGAGGAGCAGGAGCTTGATGAACCCCCGAGGGTGGAAAAAGTGAGGTGGGTGCTGTGTGCGACGATTGGCCGACGAGCTGCCATGGCCGTCCGGCACAGCCTGTCGATAGTGCGGGGAGTGGGGGGCGCATGGAAGAAGAGGGGAAGAAGAGAAAAGGAAAAAGAGGAGCTCGCACACGAGATGCGTCCATGGGCGAGGAGAAAAAGGAGTGGCTCTGGTCGTTCCTGGAGAGATAAGGTAATGGAGAGATAAGATAAGGCAGAGTGAAAGGTGTGACCGGCGGAAACTCAGCCGGTCGACCGGCTATAAGCGTTTCCCCATTCTTTACGAGTGTTGAGAGTTTGTAATGGGGACATCAAAAGCATGAAGTTTCACAATTAACGGCAACGCTTTGCATGCCACCTAAACAATATTAGGATGACTTAGCTCATAGTTCCCTTGCTGCTATCTCACCATTGTTATGAAGAAGTTCCTATATATTTTTCTCCTCTCAAGTGTGTTAACTGCATAATTGTTCTGATAAGAATAAGAAAATCAATGCTAACGTCATGCCAAACTTCTATTGATAGAACAAAGTCTTTTATTCTTTTTTCTTAAATAACAAAACAATTTCTTGCTTGTCTAGCCAGTATGATAAAAATATTAAGATAAAAGTTACACAAATGCTGAGGCGCAAAAATTCGAACTAATTTTCAGCTGAGGTCTCACACTAACTCCATATGCATGTAACCTCTATTTTATTCAATGCCAAGCATACGTATTTGGCGAAAGTTCGCCAGATAGGCTTATAGCAGAATGACCAGTGAGCTGTCTGATCCTGGTTGTACGGCTAATATCGCTCTGTTCGGTCGACTTTAATCTTGCGGAAAAAAAGAGCAGCCAGTGGGAGTCGGACCATCAGATGCGGAATTTTCAAGATAAAAGTTACATGAATTGTGAGGTACGAAATTTCAAACTATTTTTGAGTTGAGGTATCACAGTAATAGTGAGGTGAATTGAGGAACTTAACTCCATATGCATGACTAGTCTCATAGTTGTATCGCTGCTACCTCACAGTTGGTGTGAATAAGTTTTATGTTTTCCCTCTTCTCAACTATGTTAACTATGTAGTACTTCCAATAAGAATAACCAAATGAATGTTAATGTTGTGCCAAAGATCTATAGATACAGTCAGTCTTTACTTATCTATCTTCTATTATGTACTAATAGCACAATACGGGAAATAAAGAAATTACCGAAAAATTCCCATATTAATCAGAAACATCTAACCTTAAATTTAACTCACCGGAAAATGACCACCATGGTATATATCTAAGAGCCCAATAACACTTATTTTTTTTTGTGGGGAGCCCTATAACTCTTCTCCCCTACATATTTTTCCAGCCTTCTCTTTCCCATGATCGGGCCATCGTTTTGGTAATTCAGAAAATATCAACTATTCACCCACACAAAAAAAAAACTCACAGCTATTATGAGTAATTATCTTCTCCACTCTAGTCATAGAAAATTACCTTCATGTGCCAGAATCTTCTTTAACCCTAAATTAATTTTCTATATCCCTCTCCCATCATCATATCATACACTCCCTTTGTTCCTAAATATAAAATGTTTTAGCTTTTCTCTATTTTTTCAGATCCGTATGCAGCTAGACGTCTTTTAGTGTGTATATTCACTCATTTTAATCCGTATGTAGTCCATATTTCAATACCTAAAACATCTTATAGTTAGAAATTGAGAGAGTAATAAAGTAAGGTAGTGCAGTCACCGGCTTGCATTCTTTGTCAATTGACGTGATGGCTTTCTCGGGCGCAGGGAGGCTGCCATCGTCGTAGCCATAAAGGCTAGGTGCATGAATCTGGGGAAGGATCTGAGGTGAGTTTTTTGGAAACTTCATTGGAGAAAAGAGAAGGCACCGTGGATGATGAAGACGCCATTGAAGGTAGAATGAAAAGCTCGATGTGGTATTGAAGGTTGGATCTGATTACCACTATTGGTATCAGCTTCAATTGCCTTCGGATCACCAAAATCAGTTTTGCCACTCAAGTACACTGAGACATGGTGTGACGTGCAAACCCTTGTCCTTGGGCACGCTCCTTACGCAGCCGCCTCCTCCCTCAAAAATTAGGGTTCCTCTGCCTCCCGCCGGTGCTTCCGCCGGTCCGCCTCGTCTCTAGTGGCCTTAGGGTCATGGGGGCGCGGTGGATCCCGGCCCTTGCCGGTGGGTGGGCTTCGTTTTTAGATGTGTCTTCGAGATTTGTTACGGCTTGTGTCCTGCTCAGGAAGCCGAGACGGTGGCGGCTCCCTGAAGTGGGAATAAGGGTCTTCCTGCCTAGCCCCCGTCTTGGTGGTGCATGTAGCATCGTCGGTGGGCACATGTAGGTGTGTCTTCGACGGATCTGTCTTTGGTAGAGTTGCTCGGATTTGTTCGTCGTTCGTCTATATTCGTGTGTCTTCCGGTTGGATCCATCCGATCTACGCTACTCATCATCGGCGACGGCTGCTATTCTAGTGCGCTGGTTCTATGAGGCCTTCGCAAGATGACTTCCCAATTGTCTACTATAACAAGTTTTGCCCGGCTCCTGTGAGGGAAGGGCAATGATGGCGGCACACCTTCGGCTCGCTTCAACGCGTGTAATTATCGCTAACTGGTCAATGGACCTGAATGTAATTGTTATTATCTCTAATATTCGTTGTACTGTCATGATTAAAGAGGAATAGATCGGATGTTTCCCTGCAAAGAAAAAAAGTACACTGCTTCGGGCAATTGCGCTGAAAATGACCCGTATCCAAATTCAGCTTCACTAGAAAAGTTGATTCCAAGTAGTTGTTTGTTTTAGCTTCTGATTTTTCCTACTAGAATGGAGCTAGAGACAAAAGGTCTACTTGTCATAGCAGGTTACAGCCTTGATACACAAGACAATATAGGAACCGGAAAGCCTCATCCATTACTTACAAGTTAGGCATTTTTCAATCTTGACACCAAAGACAAAATCATAACATAGTCGGTTCAAGCCTTATTTCTAGCTCAACCATGACGGGATCTTCTAGAAGGTTCTAAACTAATTCTGCCAAACTTCAAGTCTTCATCCACTATGTTTTCCGGGTCATAGGAGGATAGGATGTCCGCCGCTCGCATAAGCGATTTGTTACCTAGAGGGGCATCTACAAGTTTTTTGTGGCCATTTCCCCCGATGAGGGCCTTACAGGTCTCGTTGAAGTAGAGTTCCTCGAGGGAGGATCGTAGGGCGCGAAGATTTGTGCCACCAGCACCAAACTACCACCTTACCCGCACTTGACCCCTCCAGTATATTGATAGATTGTCTGTAGCCTGCAATACTGATATATTAATTCACTTGCTGAAGGTTGGGCCTATATTTCATCCTCTGAGACAAGGTGCCTAAGTTGTTGTGTAGTTGTACGTCCTATGTGTGTATTTAGTTTCCTCCAATATTTCAGATGGCTAAGTGGAGTTGACAAGATATCATGTTGAGACCATGGGTATGATATTCATGAGAAAATGTGGATGTATATATAGAAGGAGATAGTTGCATACAAATTAAGACGGCTATGTCATTCTTTATGTGTGTTGAGAGTTTGTAATGGGGACGTCAAAAGCGTGAAATTTCACTATTAATGGCATAGCTTTGCGTGCAACCCAAACATTATTAGCATGACTTATCTCATAGTTCCGGTGCTGCTATCTCATTATTGGAGTGAAGAAATTCTATATATTTTTCTCTTCTGAAGTGTGTTAACTTCATGATTATTCCGGTAAGAATAACAAAACCAATGATAATGTCATGCCAAACTTCTATTGATAGAATGAGGACTTCTATTTTCTTAAATTACCAAACAAATTCTTACTTGTCTAGCCAATATGATTAAGAAAACTTAAGATCAAAGTCACACAAATGGTGAGGTGCAAAATTTCAAACTAATTTTCAGCTGAGGTCTCAAACTAATAGTGAGGTGAATGAGAAACCTAATTCCATATGCATGTAACTCTCTTTTATTAAACATCAATTGTACGTATTTGTTGAAAAATCGCTAAATAGGCTTGTAGCAGAACGACCAGAGAGCTGTCCGATCTTGATTGCATGGCTGATTTCACTCTGCTCCGTAGACTTTAATCTCGCGAAAAAAGAGTGCAGCTTGTGGGAGTCAGACCATCGAGGTGCGGAATTTTCAAGATAAAAGTTACTCCCTCCATAAAGAAATATAAAAGCGCTTAGATCATTAAAGTAGGGTTCTGAACGCTCTTATGTTTCTTTACAGAGGGAGTACATGAATTGTGAGGCGCGAAATGTCAAACTAATTTCCAGTTGAGGCCTCTTACTAATAGTGAGGTGAAATTACCAAAACTAACTTTTTTCTCAAAATTTTGAACTTTTTTTAAAATTCATGACCTTTTCGAAATGCATGAACCTTTCGCTCGTGAATACTTTTTTAAAATTTTCTAAACTGCGAATTCAAATCCATCAGGAAGAGGCCATGAAGGAGCGTAGATCATTTCAACAAAGAAAAAAACCCACAGAACGAGCACTAGAACAACCATCTTAGTATGTGGGGTGACCTACTGGCCTTCACTTGTACTCCCTCTATAAAGAAAATATAAGACTTTTTTAGATCGCTACAGAGGGAGTAGCTGCAAACTATGTTCTAGCTACCCATTTAGCAGATGTTGAGGGCGTGATAGCAAAATCGTCAACACATTTATCTCACAGCAATCGCTTGGCTGAGACGCTCCACTAAATGACTGGCCCATTTTTCTTTTCTATGTTTTTACTTGTATTTCTGAAGCAGAAAAAATGTTACTTAAATTTCCTAAAATACTTCATCATGCTTTAAAAATATATTAACACAGTGTTAAGAAAATGTTAACGCAACTTCTAAAAATGTTGATAACATCCAACGAATAATTTTAGTGATGCTTAGTAAATGTTCCCGCATTTCAAAAAAAATGTACATGACATTTGAATAAAAATGCTTATACAATATAAAAACATTTTAAAAAACGTTCATGTCACTTTAAAAGAGATGTTCATGCATTTTAGAAAAAGATTGTGACATTTTCCAAAATCAAATATAAAAACAATCATTTTATATTTTAAATTTTTAACACATATTGAAAAACATGTTCAAAAACATATATTTGAAAAAATGTTAGCCTTGTATTTAAAGAACTTAAATGTGTATAAAAACTATCATGATGTATACTAGAAATGTACAACAATGTGTACGAAAACAGTGTTAACCATGTATTTGAAAAACAATTATGTATAAAACATGTTCATGCTGTATATGCAAAATGTACAAGGTGTATGAGAAAAATGGGCATCTGTTGGAAAAATAAAGAAAAAAGGAAACCAGGTATAGAAACCCAAACCCAGAAGAAAACCGTCAAAAATCAACATCAAAAACCAAAAAGGAACGAGCCCACACACCAAAGGCAACGCAACAGTAGCTCCTGCAGTATGCGAGAAATATCTCAGCATGCTATAACAGGGGGCGGGCCCAGTTCAATTCAAGGGTATTCACTTGAATACCCATTATTTTCGCCAAGAGATTATGTATATATAGAGTGCGTATCATGTACTGTATGAAAAATTATCGAGATATATACACAATAACAGGTTGTATCGCTTCCAGCCGAAGGATTAGCCAGCGCACCTCGTGCTTCTCTCCTCCCTTCACCTAGTAGCACTAGAAGAAAACAGGGCTTTGCTTCGGGCCTGACCAGCCCATTAGTCCCGGTTCAGGTACGAACCGGGACCCATGGGGGAATTCGTCCCGGTTCGTGAGCCCAGGGGGCCGGCAGGGGCCTCGTGGGCATTGGCCCCGGTTCGTGTGGACCCATTTGTCCCGGTTCCAGCAGAATGGTCCTCGCTCCTGGCCCACAGTCATTGGTCCTGGTTCGTGGCTTGAACCGGGGCAGAATGCTGGGATTTAGTCCTGGTTTCTACCATGAACCGGGACAAATTAGTTGTCTATATATACCCCATCGCTACAGCAGAGCACTCCACAGTGCTCTGTTTTTTCTGGCCGGCGAGGGGAGGGCATTCGGGTGCTCTAGCTCACCTCCTATGCACATGAGGTGTTCGATGAAATGTCCGAGCCACACTAGTTAATCTTTCTCCTCTCGAAACTCGACCTCCGAGCTCTATTTTCCCCGAGATTTGTCTAGGTTTAGCGGTCTGTCATGTCCCGTCCCCCTCTTCACCGTCGTCGATCGCCCGCGCCGATCTAGTCGCGGACACCACCGTGGTGAGCCTCTTGTTCTTATCTTCTTTCTGAAAGAAAAAAACTCTTACTTCAGATAGATACTTGTCTAATTTTCTTTCTTTTATTATTCCTTGTTATTACATAGTGCGATGGTTTTGGTATCCGCCCCCGTCGGCCCTCGTCCTTTCTATGATTCGGATGTGGTATATATTATCTTTTGATAACTATTTGGTTCATTTATTGTTTATGACAATTATGTCGACCAACGTGACATAGATTTTATTTATCTAGGAGGTGGTTGAACCAGAAATTCCAACCAACCCTATTGTCGATAGGTTAAATTTAGTTGAAGAAGAAAACAATTACTTCAAGGAAAAAATAAAAAAATCTGGAGGATAAGATGATATTGGAGTTGCATGTTGCGGATGTCGTCGATGACCACAAGATCAAGATGGATGCAATGCAGTTGAAGATTAGAAATATTAGAAAATATGCCATTCATACCGAGGCTTGGTATCATTATGCAGTTGGATCCGTTATTACCTTGGTTGCGATTATGATCGCATTTGTTGTTGCACTGAAATATTTTACATAATTTCAATGTATGGTTTAATTAGATGCTCTAGAAATCTATATGTTGTTCAATCAGAACTATGTATGTACTTTGGTTTTAATGTCATGATGAACTTCTATTAATTTGATCACTTATCTATTCATGAGAGGGTTGAAATTGATGATGTGGCTTTGAACTTCGAAAGAGACTGTCCAATTTGTACACTTACTGCATCCACTTTTTGTCGTAACCCTCTCTACTTTCTTGCTCATGCTAAGTGAGTGAACTGATAATACCATGCCAACTTTCAACCTTTTCAGAGTTCATTACAAATGCTTTTCAATTCCATGGTTTTATAACTCAAAATAATCAGTAAATGCATGAAAAATAACAAATGAAGTCAGAAAGGGTTGAAAATTGATGATGTGGCTTTTAATGGTGCATTTTGAACACAGAAAACTATGGAGTTCAAATAAGTTCAAAAAATGAAATCCCGTTGTAACAGACAAGTTTCCGTATGAAACGTAGATACTTCGAAAGAGATTGTCTGTTTTGTACACGAAGTGCATCCAGTTTTTGCCGTAATCCTCTATACTTTCTTGCACATGCTATGTGGGTGAAATGATGATACCATGCTAACTTTCAACCTTTTCAGAGTTTATTTCAAATGATTTTCAATTTCATGGTCTCATAGCTCAAAATAATCAGTAATTGCATGAAAAATAACAAATGAAGTCAGAAAGGGTTGAAACTTGATGATGCGGCTTTGAATGGTGCATTTTGAACACAGAAAAACTATGGAGTTCAAATAAGTTCGAAAAAGTGAAATCCCTTTGTAACAGACAAGTTTCCGTATGAAAATCTGATACTTCGAAAGAGATTGTCCGTTTTGTACACGAAGTGCATCCAGTTTTTGCCGTAACCCTCTCTACTTTTATGCACATGCTATGTGAGTGAAATTATGATACCATGCCAACTTTCAACCTTTTCAGAGTTCATTTCAAATGATTTTCAATTTTATGGTGTGATACCTCAAAATAATCAGTAAATGCATGAAAAATAACAAATGAAGTCAGAAAGGGATGAAAATTGATGAATTGGCTTTGAATGGTGCATTTTGAACCCAAAAAAACTTTGGCATTCAAATAAGTTCAAAAGAAATGAAATCCCTTCGTAACAGATGAGTTTCCGTATGAAACCCTAATACTTCGAAAGAGATTGTCCGTTTTGTACAAGAAGTGCATCCAGTTTTTTCCGTAACCCTCTCTACTTTCTTGCACATGCTATGTGGGCGAAATGATGATACCATGCCAACTTTTAACCTTTTCAGTGTTCGTTTGAAATGCTTTTCAATTTTATGGTGTTATAGCTCAAAATAATCAATAAATGCATGAAAAATAACAAATGAAGTCAAAAAGGGTTGAAAATTGATGATGTGGCTTTGAATGGTGCATTTTCAACACAGAAAAACTATGGAGTTCAAATAAGTTCAAAAAAATGAAATCCCTTTGTAATAGACGAGTTTCCGTATGAAACCCTGATACTTCAAAAGAGATTGCCCGTTTTGTACACGAAGTGCATCCAGTTTTTGCCGTAGCCCTCTCTACTTCCTTGCACATGCTATGTGGGTGAAATGATGATACCATTCCAACTTTCAACCTTTTCAGAGTTCATTTTAAATGCTTTTCAATTTCATGGTCTTATAGCTCAAAATAATCAGTAAATACATGAAAAATAACAAATGAAGTCAGAAAGGGTTGAAAATTGATGATGTGGCTTTGAATGGTGGATTTTGAACACAGAAAAACTATGGAGTTCAAATAAGTTCAATAAAATGAAATCCCTTTGTATCAGACAAGTTTCCCTATGAAACACTGATACTTTGAAAGAGATTGTCCGTTTTGTACACGAAGTGCATCCAATTTTTGCCGTAACCCTCTCTACTTTCTTGCACATGCTATGTGGGTGAAGTGATGATACCATGCCAACTTTCAACCTTTTTAGAGTTCATTTCAAATGCTTTTTAATTTCATGGTCTTATAATTCAAAATAATCAGTAAATGCATGAAAAATAACAAATGAAGTCAGAAAGGGTTGAAAATTGATGATGTGGCTTTGAATGGTGGATTTTGAACACAGAAAAACTATGGAGTTCAAATAAGTTCAATAAAATGAAATCCCTTTGTATCAGACAAGTTTCCCTATGAAACACTGATACTTTGAAAGAGATTGTCCGTTTTGTACACGAAGTGCATCCAGTTTTTGCCGTAACCCTCTCTACTTTCTTGCACATACTATGTGGGTGAAATGATGATACCACGCCAACTTTCAACCTTTTCAGTGTTCCTTTCAAATGCTTTTCAATTTTATGGTGTTATAGCTCAAAATAATCAGTAAATGCATGAAAAATAACATATGAAGTCAGAAAGGGATGAAAATTGATGATGTGGCTTTGAATGGTGCATTTTGAACCCAAAAAAACTTTGGCATTCAAATAAGTTCAAAAGAAATGAAATCCCTTCGTAACAGATGAGTTTCCGTATGAAACCCTAATACTTCGAAAGAGATTGTCCGTTTTGTACAAGAAGTGCATCCAGTTTTTTCCGTAACCCTCTCTACTTTCTTGCACATGCTATGTGGGCGAAATGATGATACCATGCCAACTTTTAACCTTTTCAGTGTTTGTTTGAAATGCTTTTCAATTTTATGGTGTTATAGCTCAAAATAATCAATAAATGCATGAAAAATAACAAATGAAGTCAAAAAGGGTTGAAAATTGATGATGTGGCTTTGAATGGTGCATTTTCAACACACAAAAACTATGGAGTTCAAATAAGTTCAAAAAAAATGAAATCCCTTTGTAATAGACGAGTTTCCGTATGAAACCCTAATACTTCAAAAGAGATTGTCCGTTTTGTACACGAAGTGCATCCAATTTTTGCCGTAGCCCTCTCTACTTTCTTGCACATGCTATGTGGTGAAATGATGATACCATTCCATCTTTCAACCTTTTCAGAATTCATTTTAAATGCTTTTCAATTTCATGGTCTTATAGCTCAAAATAATCAGTAAATACATGAAAAATAACAAATGAAGTCAGAAAGGGTTGAAAATTGATGATGTGGCTTTGAATGGTGGATTTTGAACACAGAAAAACTATGGAGTTCAAATAAGTTCAATAAAATGAAATCCCTTTGTATCAGACAAGTTTCCCTATGAAACACTGATACTTTGAAAGAGATTGTCCGTTTTGTACACGAAGTGCATCTAGTTTTTGCCGTAACCCTCTCTACTTTCTTGCACATGCTATGTGGGTGAAGTGATGATACCATGCCAACTTTCAACCTTTTTAGAGTTCATTTCAAATGCTTTTTAATGTCATGGTCTTATAATTCAAAATAATCAGTAAATGCATGAAAAATAACAAATGAAGTCAGAAAGGGTTGAAAATTGATGATGTAGCTTTTAATGGTGCATTTTGAACACATAAAAACTATGGAGTTCAAATTAGTTCAAAAAAATGAAATCCCTTTGTAACAGACAAGTTTCCGTATGAAACCCTGATACTTCGAAAGAGATTGTCCGTTTTGTACACGAAGTGCATCCAGTTTTTGCCGTAACCCTCTCTACTTTCTTGCACATGCTATGTGGTGAAATGATGATACCATGCCAACTTTCAACCTTTCCAGAGTTTATTTCAAATGATCTTCAATTTCATGGTCTCATAGCTCAAAATAATCAATAAATGCATGAAAAATAACAAATGAAGTCAGAAAGGGTTGAAAATTGATGATGTGGCTTTTAATGGTGCATTTTGAACACAGAAAAACTATGGAGTTCAAATAAGTTCAAAAAATGAAATCCCATTGTAACAGACAAGTTTCCGTATGGAACGCAGATACTTCGAAAGAGATTGTCTGTTTTGTACACGAAGTGCATCCAGTTTTTGCCGTAACCCTCTATACTTTCTTGCACATGCTATGTGGGTGAAATGATGATACCATGCTAACTTTCAACCTTTTCAGAGTTTATTTCAAATGATTTTCAATTTCATGGTCTCATAGCTCAAAATAATCAGTAAATGCATGAAAAATAACAAATGAAGTCAGAAAGGGTTGAAACTTGATGATGTGGCTTTGAATGGTGCATTTTGAACACAGAAAAACTATGGAGTTCAAATAAGTTCGAAAAAGTGAAATCCCTTTGTAACAGACAAGTTTCCGTATGAAAACCTGATACTTCGAAAGAGATTGTCCGTTTTGTACACGAAGTGCATCCAGTTTTTGCCGTAACCCTCTCTACTTTTATGCACATGCTATGTGAGTGAAATTATGATACCATGCCAACTTTCAACCTTTTCAGAGTTCATTTCAAATGATTTTCAATTTTATGGTGTGATAGCTCAAAATAATCAGTAAATGCATGAAAAATAACAAATGACGTCAGAAAGGGTTGAAAATTGATGAATTGGCTTTGAATGGTGCATTTTGAACACAGAAAAACTTTGGAGTCCAAATAAGTTCAAAAGGAATGAAATCCCTTCGTAACAGATGAGCTTCCGTAAGAAACCCTAATACTTCGGAAGAGATTGTCCGTTTTGTACAAGAAGTGCATCCAGTTTTTGCCGTAACCCTCTCTACTTTCTTGCACATGCTATGTGGGTGAAATGATGATACCATGGCAACTTTTAACCTTTTCAGTGTTCATTTCAAATGCTTTTCAATTTTATGGTGTTATAGCTCAAAATAACCAGTAAATGCATGAAAAATAACAAATGAAGTCAGAAAGGGTTAAAAATTGATGATGTGGCTTTGAATGGTGCATTTTGAACACATAAAAACTATGGAGTTCAAATAAGTTCAAAAAAATGAAATCCCTTTGTAATAGACGAGTTTCCGTATGAAACCCTGATACTTCAAAAGAGATTTCCCATTTTGTACACGAAGTGCATCTAGTTTTTGCCGTAACCCTATCTACTTTCTTGCACATGCTATGTGGGTGAAATGATGATACCATTCCAACTTTCAACCTTTTCAGAGTTCATTTCAAATGCTTTTCAATTTCATGGTCTTATAGCTCAAAATAATCACTAAATACATGAAATATAACAAATGAAGTCAGAAAGGGTTGAAAATTGATGATGTGGCTTTGAATGGTGGATTTTAAACACAGAAAAACTATGGAGTTCAAATAAGTTCAAAAAAATTAAATCCCTTTGTAACAGACAAGTTTCCGTATGAAAACCTGATACTTCGAAAGAGATTGTCCGTTTTGTACACGAAGTGCATTCAGTTTTTGCCGTAACCCTCTCTACTTTCTTGCACATGCTATGTGGGCGAAATGATGATACCATGCCAACTTTCAACCTTTTCAGTGTTCATTTCAAATTCTTTTCAATTTTATGGTGTTATAGCTCAAAATAATCAGTAAATGCATGAAAAATAACATATGAAGTCAGAAAGGGATGAAAATTGATGATGTGGCTTTGAATGGTGCATTTTGAACACAGAAAAACTATGGAGTTCAAATAAGTTCAAAAAAATGAAATTCCTTTGTAATAGACGATTTTCCGTATGAAACCCTGATACTTCAAAAGAGATTGTCCGTTTTGTACACGAAGTGAATCCAGTTTTTGCCGTAACCCTCTCTACTTTCTTGCACATGCTATGTGGGTGAAATTATGATACCATGCCAGCTTTCAACCTTTTCAGAGTTCATTTCAAATGCTTTTCAATTTCATGGTCTTATAGCTCAAAATAATCAGTAAATACATGAAAAATAACAAATGAAGTCAAAAAGGGTTGAAAATTGATGATGTGGCTTTGAATGGTGGATTTTGAACACAGAAAAACTATGGAGTTCAAATAAGTTCGATAAAATGAAATCCCTTTGTATCAGACAAGTTTCCCTATGAAACACTGATACTTCGGAAGAGATTGTCCTTTTCGTACACGAAGTGCATCCAGTTTTTGCCGTAACCCTCTCTACTTTCTTGCACATGCTATGTGGGTGAAATGATGATACCATGCTAACTTTCAACCTTTTCAGAGTTTATTTCAAATGATTTTCAATTTCATGGTCTCATAGCTCAAAATAATCAGTAATTGCATGAAAAATAACAAATGAAGTCAGAAAGGGTTGAAACTTGATGATGTGGCTTTGAATGGTGCATTTTGAACACAGAAAAACTATGGAGTTCAAATAAGTTCAAAAAAATGAAATCCCTTTGTAACAGACAAGTTTCCGTATGAAAACCTGATACTTCGAAAGAGATTGTCCGTTTTGTACGCGAAGTGCATCCAGTTTTTGCCGTAACCCTCTCTACTTTTATGCACATGCTATGTGAGTGAAATTATGATACCATGCCAACTTTCAACCTTTTCAGAGTTCATTTCAAATGATTTTCAATTTTATGGTGTGATAACTCAAAATAATCCGTAAATGCATGAAAAATAATAAATGAAGTCAGAAAGGGTTGAAAATTGATGAATTGGCTTTGAATGGTGCATTTTGAACACAAAAAAACTTTGGCGTTCAAATAAGTTCAAAAGAAATGAAATCCCTTCGTAACAATGAGTTTCCGTATGAAACCCTAATACTTCGAAAGAGATTGTCCGTTTTGTACAGGAAGTGCATCCAGTTTTTGCCGTAACCCTCTCTACTTTCTTGCACATGCTATGTGGGCGAAATGATGATACCATGCCAACTTTTAACCTTTTCAGTGTTCGTTTGAAATGCTTTTCAATTTTATGGTGTTATAGCTCAAAATAATCAATAAATGCATGAAAAAAAACAAATGAAGTCAGAAAGGGTTGAAAATTGATGATGTGGCTTTGAATGGTGCATTTTGAACACAGAAAAACTATGGAGTTCAAATAAGTTCAAAAAAATGAAATCCCTTTGTAATAGACGAGTTTCCGTATGAAACCCTGATACTTCAAAAGAGATTACCTGTTTTGTACACGAAGTGCATCCAGTTTTTGCCGTAGCCCTCTCTACTTTCTTGCACATGCTATGTGGGTGAAATGATGATACCATTCCAACTTTTAACCTTTTCAGAGTTCATTTTAAATGCTTTTCAATTTCATGGTCTTATAGCTCAAAATAATCAGTAAATACATGAAAAATAACAAATGAAGTCAAAAAGGGTTGAAAATTGATGATGTGGCTTTGAATGGTGGATTTTGAACACAGAAAAACTATGGAGTTCAAATAAGTTCAATAAAATGAAATCCCTTTGTATCAGACAAGTTTCCCTATGAAACACTGATACTTCGAAAGAGATTGTCCTTTTCGTACACGAAGTGCATCCAGTTTTTGCCGTAACCCTCTCTACTTTCTTGCACATGCTATGTGGGTGAAATGATGATACCATGCTAACTTTCAACCTTTTCAGAGTTTATTTCAAATGATATTCAATTTCATGGTCTCATAGCTCAAAATAATCAGTAATTGCATGAAAAATAACAAATGAAGTCAGAAAGGGTTGAAACTTGATGATGTGGCTTTGAATGGTGCATTTTGAACACAGAAAAACTATGGAGTTCAAATAAGTTCAAAAAATGAAATCCCTTTGTAACAGACAAGTTTCCGTATGAAAACCTGATACTTCGAAAGAGATTGTCCGTTTTGTACATGAAGTGCATCCAGTTTTTGCCGTAACCCTCTCTACTTTTATGCACATGCTATGTGAGTGAAATTATGATACCATGCCAACTTTCAACCTTTTCAGAGTTCATTTCAAATGATTTTCAATTTTATGGTGTGATAACTCAAAATAATCCGTAAATGCATGAAAAATAATAAATGAAGTCAGAAAGGGTTGAAAATTGATGAATTGGCTTTGAATGGTGCATTTTGAACACAAAAAAACTTTGGCGTTCAAATAAGTTCAAAAGAAATGAAATCCCTTCGTAACAGATGAGTTTCCGTATGAAACCCTAATACTTCGAAAGAGATTGTCCGTTTTGTACAGGAAGTGCATCCAGTTTTTGCCGTAACCCTCTCTACTTTCTTGCACATGCTATGTGGGCGAAATGATGATACCATGCCAACTTTTAACCTTTTCAGTGTTCGTTTGAAATGCTTTTCAATTTTATGGTGTTATAGCTCAAAATAATCAATAAATGCATGAAAAAAAACAAATGAAGTCAGAAAGGGTTGAAAATTGATGATGTGGCTTTGAATGGTGCATTTTGAACACAGAAAAACTATGGAGTTCAAATAAGTTCAAAAAAATGAAATCCCTTTGTAATAGACGAGTTTCCGTATGAAACCCTGATACTTCAAAAGAGATT
>NC_041391.1:26683029-26702078 GCF_002162155.2 Triticum dicoccoides
TGGTGTTATAGCTCAAAATAATCAATAAATGCATGAAAAAAAAACAAATGAAGTCAGAAAGGGTTGAAAATTGATGATGTGGCTTTGAATGGTGCATTTTGAACACAGAAAAACTATGGAGTTTAAATAAGTTCAAAAAAATGAAATCCCTTTGTAATAGACGAGTTTCCGTATGAAACCCTGATACTTCAAAAGAGATTGCCTGTTTTGTACACGAAGTGCATCCAGTTTTTGCCGTAGCCCTCTCTACTTTCTTGCACATGCTATGTGGGTGAAATGATGATACCATTCCAACTTTTAACCTTTTCAGAGTTCATTTTAAATGCTTTTCAATTTCATGGTCTTATAGCTCAAAATAATCAGTAAATACATGAAAAATAACAAATGAAGTCAGAAAGGGTTGAAAATTGATGATGTGGCTTTGAATGGTGGATTTTGAACACAGAAAAACTATGGAGTTCAAATAAGTTCAGTAAAATGAAATCCCTTTGTATCAGACAAGTTTCCCTATGAAACACTGATACTTTGAAAGAGATTGTCCGTTTCGTACACGAAGTGCATCCAGTTTTTGCCGTAACCCTCTCTACTTTCTTGCACATGCTATGTGGGTGAAATGATGATATCATGCCAACTTTCAAACTTTTTAGAGTTCATTTCAAATGCTTTTTAATTTCATGGTGTTATAATTCAAAATAATCAGTAAATGCATGAAAAATAACAAATGAAGTCAGAAAGGGTTGAAAATTGATGATGTAGCTTTTAATGGTGCATTTTGAACACAGAAAAACTATGGAGTTCAAATAAGTTCAAAAAAATGAAATCCCTTTGGAACAGACAAGTTTCCGTATGAAACCCTGATACTTCGAAAGAGATTGTCCGTTTTGTACACGAAGTGCATCCAGTTTTTGCCGTAACCCTCTCTACTTTCTTGCACATGCTATGTGGGTGAAATGATGATACCATGCCAACTTTCAACCTTTCCAGAGTTTATTTCAAATGATCTTCAATTTCATGATCTCATAGCTCAAAATAATCAATAAATGCATGAAAAATAACAAATGAAGTCTGAAAGGGTTGAAAATTGATGATTTGGCTTTGAATGGTGCATTTTGAACACAGAAAAACTTTGGAGTTCAAATAAGTTCAAAAGAAATGAAATCCCTATGTAACAGATGAGTTTCTATATGAAACCCTGATACTTCGAAAGAGATTGTCCGTTTTGTACACGAAGTGCATCCAATTTTCGACGTAACCCTCTCTACTTTCTTGCACATGCTATGTGGGTGAAATGATGATACCATGCCAACTTTCAACCTTTTCAGTGTTCATTTCAAATGCTTTTCAATTTTATGGTGTTATAGCTCAAAATAATCAGTAAATGCATGAAAAATAACATATGAAGTCAGAAAGGGATGAAAATTGATGATGTGGCTTTGAATGGTGCATTTTGAACACAGAAAAACTATGGAGTCCAAATAAGTTCAAAAAATGAAATCCCTTTGTAATAGACGATTTTCCGTATGAAACCCTGATACTTCAAAAGAGATTGTCCGTTTTGTACACGAAGTGAATCCAGTTTTTGCCATAAGCCTCTCTACTTTCTTGCACATGCTATGTGGGTGAAATGATGATACCATGCCAGCTTTCAACCTTTTCAGAGTTCATTTCAAATGCTTTTCAATTTCATGGTATTATAGCTCAAAATAATCAGTAAATACATGAAAAATAACAAATGAAGTCAGAAAGGGTTGAAAATTGATGATGTGGCTTTGAATGGTAGATTTTGAACAGAGAAAAACTATGGAGTTCAAATAAGTTCAATAAAATGAAATCCCTTTGTATCAGACAAGTTTCCCTATGAAACACTGATACTTCGAAAGAGATTGTCCTTTTCGTACACGAAGTGCATCCAGTTTTTGCCGTAACCCTCTCTACTTTCTTGCACATGCTATGTGGGTGAAATGATGATACCATGCTAACTTTCAACCTTTTCAGAGTTTATTTCAAATGATTTTCAATTTCATGGTCTCATAGCTCAAAATAATCAGTAATTGCATGAAAAATAACAAATGAAGTCAGAAAGGGTTGAAACTTGATGATGTGGCTTTGAATGGTGCATTTTGAACACAGAAAAACTATGGAGTTCAAATAAGTTCAAAAAAATGAAATCCCTTTGTAACAGACAAGTTTCCGTATGAAAACCTGATACTTCGAAAGAGATTGTCCGTTTTGTACACGAAGTGCATCCAGTTTTTGCCGTAACCCTCTCTACTTTTATGCACATGCTATGTGAGTGAAATTATGATACCATTCCAACTTTCAACCTTTTCAGAGTTCATTTCAAATGATTTTCAATTTTATGGTGTGATAGCTCAAAATAATCCGTAAATGCATGAAAAATAACAAATGAAGTCAGAAAGGGTTGAAAATTGATGAATTGGCTTTGAATGGTGCATTTTGAACACAAAAAAACTTTGGCGTTCAAATAAGTTCAAAAGAAATGAAATCCCTTCGTAACAGATGAGTTTCCGTATGAAACCCTAATACTTCGAAAGAGATTGTCCGTTTTGTACAGGAAGTGCATCCAGTTTTTGCCATAACCCTCTCTACTTTCTTGCACATGCTATGTGGGCGAAATGATGATACCATGCCAACTTTTAACCTTTTCAGTGTTCGTTTGAAATGCTTTTCAATTTTATGGTGTTATAGCTCAAAATAATCAATAAATGCATGAAAAAAACAAATGAAGTCAGAAAGGGTTGAAAATTGATGATGTGGCTTTGAATGGTGCATTTTGAACACAGAAAAAATATGGAGTTCAAATAAGTTCAAAAAAATGAAATCCCTTTGTAATAGACGAGTTTCCGTATGAAACCCTGATACTTCAAAAGAGATTGCCCGTTTTGTACACGAAGTGCAACCAGTTTTTGCCGTAGCCCTCTCTACTTTCTTGCACATGCTATGTGGGTGAAATGATGATACCATTCCAACTTTTAACCTTTTCAGAGTTCATTTTAAATGCTTTTCAATTTCATGGTCTTATAGCTCAAAATAATCAGTAAATACATGAAAAATAACAAATGAAGTCAGAAAGGGTTGAAAATTGATGATGTGGCTTTGAATGGTGGATTTTGAACACAGAAAAACTATGGACTTCAGATAAGTTCAATAAAATGAAATCCCTTTGTATCAGACAAGTTTCCCTATGAAACACTGATACTTTGAAAGAGATTGTCCGTTTCGTACACGAAGTGCATCCAGTTTTTGCCGTAACCCTCTCTACTTTCTTGCACATGCTATGTGGGTGAAATGATGATATCATGCCAACTTTCAACCTTTTTAGAGTTCATTTCAAATGCTTTTTAATTTCATGGTCTTATAATTCAAAATAATCAGTAAATGCATGAAAAATAACAAATGAAGTCAGAAAGGGTTGAAAATTGATGATGTAGCTTTTAATGGTGCATTTTGAACACAGAAAAACTATGGAGTTCAAATAAGTTCAAAAAAATGAAATCCCTTTGGAACAGACAAGTTTCCGTAAGAAACCCTGATACTTCGAAAGAGATTGTCCGTTTTGTACACAAAGTGCATCCAGTTTTTGCCGTAACCCTCTCTACTTTCTTGCACATGCTATGTGGGTGAAATGATGATACCATGCCAACTGTCAACCTTTCCAGAGTTTATTTCAAATGATCTTCAATTTCATGATCTCATAGCTCAAAATAATCAATAAATGCATGAAAAATAACAAATGAAGTCAGAAAGGGTTGAAAATTGATGATTTGGCTTTGAATGGTGCATTTTGAACACAGAAAAACTTTGGAGTTCAAATAAGTTCAAAAGAAATGAAATCCCTATGTAACAGATGAGTTTCTATATGAAACCCTGATACTTCGAAAGAGATTGTCCGTTTTGTACACGAAGTGCATCCAATTTTCGACGTAACCCTCTCTACTTTCTTGCACATGCTATGTGGGTGAAATGATGATACAATGCCAACTTTC
The DNA here is from genome assembly GCF_002162155.2 of Triticum dicoccoides. Taxonomy (NCBI): domain Eukaryota; kingdom Viridiplantae; phylum Streptophyta; class Magnoliopsida; order Poales; family Poaceae; genus Triticum; species Triticum dicoccoides. The sequence goes on from NC_041391.1 coordinate 26,687,037, forward strand.
AACCTTTTCAGTGTTCATTTCAAATGCTTTTCAATTTTATGGTGTTATAGCTCAAAATAATCAGTAAATGCATGAAAAATAACATATGAAGTCAGAAAGGGATGAAAATTGATGATGTGGCTTTGAATGGTGCATTTTGAACACAGAAAAACTATGGAGTCCAAATAAGTTCAAAAAATGAAATCCCTTTGTAATAGACGATTTTCCGTATGAAACCCTGATACTTCAAAAGAGATTGTCCGTTTTGTACATGAAGTGAATCCAGTTTTTGCCATAAGCCTCTCTACTTTCTTTCACATGCTATGTGCGTGAAATGATGATACCATGCCAGCTTTCAACCTTTTCAGAGTTCATTTCAAATGCTTTTCAATTTCATGGTCTTATAGCTCAAAATAATCAGTAAATACATGAAAAATAACAAATGAAGTCAGAAAGGGTTGAAAATTGATGATGTGGCTTTGAATGGTGGATTTTGAACACAGAAAAACTATGGAGTTCAAATAAGTTCAATAAAATGAAATCTCTTTGTATCAGACAAGTTTCCCTATGAAACGCTGATACTTCGAAAGAGATTGTCCTTTTCGTACACGAAGTGCATCCAGTTTTTGCCGTAACCCTCTCTACTTTCTTGCACATGCTATGTGGGTGAAATGATGATACCATGCTAACTTTCAACCTTTTCAGAGTTTATTTCAAATGATTTTCAATTTCATGGTCTCATAGCTGAAAATAATCAGTAATTGCATGAAAAATAACAAATGAAGTCAGAAAGGGTTGAAACTTGATGATGTGGCTTTGAATGGTGCATTTTGAACACAGAAAAACTATGGAGTTCAAATAAGTTCAAAAAATGAAATCCCTTTGTAACAGACAAGTTTCCGTATGAAAACCTAATACTTCGAAAGAGATTGTCCGTTTTGTACATGAAGTGCATCCAGTTTTTGCCGTAACCCTCTATACTTTTATGCACATGCTATGTGAGTGAAATTATGATACCATGCCAACTTTCAACCTTTTCAGAGTTCATTTCAAATGATTTTCAATTTTATGGTGTGATAGCTCAAAATAATCAGTAAATGCATGAAAAATAACAAATGAAGTCAGAAAGGGTTGAAAATTCATGAATTGGCTTTGAATGGTGCATTTTGAACACAAAAAAACTTTGGAGTTCAAATAAGTTCAAAAGAAATGAAATCCCTTCGTAACAGATGAATTTCCGTATGAAACCCTAATACTTCGAAGGAGATTGTCCGTTTTGTACAAGAAGTGCATCCAGTTTTTGTCGTAACCCTCTCTACTTTCTTGCACATGCTATGTGGGGAAATGATGATACCATGCCAACTTTTAACCTTTTCAGTGTTCGTTTGAAATGCTTTTCAATTTTATGGTGTTATAGCTCAAAATAATCAATAAATGCATGAAAAATAAAAAATGAAGTCAGAAAGGGTTGAAAATGGATGATGTGGCTTTGAATGGTGCATTTTGAACACAAAAAAACTATGGAGTTCAAATAAGTTCAAAAAAATGAAATCCCTTTGTAATAGACGAGTTTCCGTATGAAACCCTGATACTTTAAAAGAGATTGCCCGTTTTGTACATGAAGTGCATCTAGTTTTTGCCGTAACCCTCTCTACTTTCTTGCACATGCTATGTGGGTGAAATGATGATACCATTCGAACTTTCAACCTTTTCAGAGTTCATTTCAAATGCTTTTCAATTTCATGGTCTTATAGCTCAATATAATAAGTAAATACATGAAAAATAACAAATGAAGTCAGAAAGGGTTGAAAATTGATGATGTGGCTTTGAATGGTGGATTTTGAACACAGAAAAACTATGGAGTTCAAATAAGTTCAATAAAATGAAATCCCTTTGTATCAGACAAGTTTCCCTATGAAACACTGATACTTTGAAAGAGATTGTCCGTTTTGTACACGAAGTGCATCTAGTTTTTGCCGTAACCCTCTCTACTTTATTGCACATGCTATGTGGGTGAAGTGATGATACCATGCCAACTTTCAACCTTTTTAGAGTTCATTTCAAATGCTTTTTAATTTCATGGTCTTATAATTCAAAATAATCAGTAAATGCATGAAAAATAACAAATGAAGTCAGAAAGGGTTGAAAATTGATGATGTAGCTTTTAATGGTGCATTTTGAACACAGAAAAACTATGGAGTTCAAATAAGTTCAAAAAAATGAAATCCCTTTGTAACAGACAAGTTTCCGTATGAAACCCTGATACTTCGAAAGAGATTGTCCGTTTTGTACACGAAGTGCATCCAGTTTTTGCCGTAACCCTCTCTACTTTCTTGCACATGCTATGTGGGTGAAATGAGGATACCATGCCAACTTTCAACCTTTCCAGAGTTTATTTCAAATGATCTTCAATTTCATGGTCTCATAGCTCAAAATAATCAATAAATGCATGAAAAATAACAAATGAAGTCAGAAAGGGTTGAAAATTGATGATGTGGCTTTTAATGGTGCATTTTGAACACAGAAAAACTATGGAGTTCAAATAAGTTCAAAAAATGAAATCCCGTTGTAACAGACAAGTTTCCGTATGGAACGCAGATACTTCGAAAGAGATTGTCTGTTTTGTACACGAAGTGCATCCAGTTTTTGCCGTAACCCTCTATACTTTCTTGCACATGCTATGTGGGTGAAATGATGATACCATGCTAACTTTCAACCTTTTCAGAGTTTATTTCAAATGATTTTCAATTTCATGGTCTCATAGCTCAAAATAATTAGTGATTGCATGAAAAATAACAGATGAAGTCAGAAAGGGTTGAAACTTGATGATGTGGCTTTGAATGGTGCATTTTGAACACAGAAAAACTATGGAGTTCAAATAAGTTCGAAAAAGTGAAATCCCTTTGTAACAGACAAGTTTCCGTATGAAAACCTGATACTTCGAAAGAGATTGTCCGTTTTGTACACGAAGTGCATCCAGTTTTTGCCGTAACCCTCTCTACTGTTATGCACATGCTATGTGAGTGAAATTATGATACCATGCCAACTTTCAACCTTTTCAGAGTTCATTTCAAATGATTTTCAATTTTATGGTGTGATAGCTCAAAATAATCAGTAAATGCATGAAAAATAACAAATGAAGTCAGAAAGGGTTGAAAATTGATGAATTGGCTTTGAATGGTGCATTTTGAACACAGAAAAACTTTGGAGTCCAAATAAGTTGAAAAGGAATGAAATCCCTTCGTAACAGATGAGCTTCCGTAAGAAACCCTAATACTTCGGAAGAGATTGTCCGTTTTGTACAAGAAGTGCATCCAGTTTTTGCCGTAACCCTCTTTACTTTCTTGCACATGCTATGTGGGTGAAATGATGATACCATGGCAACTTTTAACCTTTTCAGTGTTCATTTCAAATGCTTTTCAATTTTATGGTGTTATAGCTCAAAATAATCAGTAAATGCATGAAAAATAACAAATGAAGTCAGAAAGGGTTGAAAATTGATGATGTGGCTTTGAATGGTGCATTTTGAACACATAAAAACTATGGAGTTCAAATAAGTTCAAAAAAATGAAATCCCTTTGTAATAGACGAGTTTCCGTATGAAACCCTGATACTTCAAAAGAGATTTCCCGTTTTGTACACGAAGTGCATCTAGTTTTTGCCGTAACCCTATCTATTTTCTTGCACATGCTATGTGGGTGAAATGATGATACCATTCCAACTTTCAACCTTTTCAGAGTTCATTTCAAATGCTTTTCAATTTCATGGTCTTATAGCTCAAAATAATCAGTAAATACATGAAAAATAACAAATGAAGTCAGAAAGGTTGAAAATTGATGATGTGGCTTTGAATGGTGGATTTTAAACATAGAAAAACTATGGAGTTCAAATAAGTTCAAAAAAATTAAATCCCTTTGTAACAGACAAGTTTCCGTATGAAAACCTGATACTTCGAAAGAGATTGTCCGTTTTGTACACGAAGTGCATTCAGTTTTTGCCGTAACCCTCTCTACTTTCTTGCACATGCTATGTGGGAGAAATGATGGTACCATGCCAACTTTCAACCTTTTCAGTGTTCATTTCAAATGCTTTTCAATTTTATGGTGTTATAGCTCAAAATAATCAGTAAATGCATGAAAAATAACATATGAAGTCAGAAAGGGATGAAAATTGATGATGTGGCTTTGAATGGTGCATTTTGAACACAGAAAAACTATGGAGTTCAAATAAGTTCAAAAAAATGAAATTCCTTTGTAATAGACGATTTTCCGTATGAAACCCTGATACTTCAAAAGAGATTGTCCATTTTGTACACGAAGTGAATCCAGTTTTTGCCGTAACCCTCTCTACTTTCTTGCACATGCTATGTGGGTGAAATTATGATACCATGCCAGCTTTCAACCTTTTCAGAGTTCATTTCAAATGCTTTTCAATTTCATGGTCTTATAGCTCAAAATAATCAGTAAATACATGAAAAATAACAAATGAAGTCAAAAAGGGTTGAAAATTGATGATGTGGCTTTGAATGGTGGATTTTGAACACAGAAAAACTATGGAGTTCAAATAAGTTCAATAAAATGAAATCCCTTTGTATCAGACAAGTTTCCCTATGAAACACTGATACTTCGAAAGAGATTGTCCTTTTTGTACACGAAGTGCATCCAGTTTTTGCCGTAACCCTCTCTACTTTCTTGCACATGTTATGTGGGTGAAATGATGATACCATGCTAACTTTCAACCTTTTCAGAGTTTATTTCAAATGATTTTCAATTTCATGGTCTCATAGCTCAAAATAATCAGTAATTGCATGAAAAATAACAAATGAAGTCAGAAAGGGTTGAAACTTGATGATGTGGCTTTGAATGGTGCATTTTGAACACAGAAAAACTATGGAGTTCAAATAAGTTCAAAAAAATGAAATCCCTTTGTAACAGACAAGTTTCCGTATGAAAACCTGATACTTCGAAAGAGATTGTCCGTTTTGTACACGAAGTGCATCCAGTTTTTGCCGTAACCCTCTCTACTTTTATGCACATGCTATGTGAGTGAAATTATGATACCATGCCAACTTTCAACCTTTTCAGAGTTCATTTCAAATGATTTTCAATTTTATGGTGTGATAGCTCAAAATAATCCGTAAATGCATGAAAAATAACAAATGAAGTCAGAAAGGGTTGAAAATTGATGAGTTGGCTTTGAATGGTGCATTTTGAACACAAAAAAACTTTGGCGTTCAAATAAGTTCAAAAGAAATGAAATCCCTTCGTAACAGATGAGTTTCCGTATGAAACCCTAATACTTCGAAAGAGATTGTCCGTTTTGTACAGGAAGTGCATCCAGTTTTTGCCGTAACCCTCTCTACTTTCTTGCACATGCTATGTGGGCGAAATGATGATACCATGCCAACTTTTAACCTTTTCAGTGTTCGTTTGAAATGCTTTTCAATTTTATGGTGTTATAGCTCAAAATAATCAATAAATGCATGAAAAAAAACAAATGAAGTCAGAAAGGGTTGAAAATTGATGATGTGGCTTTGAATGGTGCATTTTGAACACAGAAAAACTATGGAGTTCAAATAAGTTCAAAAAAATGAAATCCCTTTGTAATAGACGAGTTTCCGTATGAAACCCTGATACTTCAAAAGAGATTGCCCGTTTTGTACACGAAGTGCATCCAGTTTTTGCCGTAGCCCTCTCTACTTTCTTGCACATGCTATGTGGGTGAAATGATGATACCATTCCAACTTTTAACCTTTTCAGAGTTCATTTTAAATGCTTTTCAATTTCATGGTCTTATAGCTCAAAATAATCAGTAAATACATGAAAAATAACAAATGAAGTCAGAAAGGGTTGAAAATTGATGATGTGGCTTTGAATGGTGGATTTTGAACACAGAAAAACTATGGAGTTCAAATAAGTTCAATAAAATGAAATCCCTTTGTATCAGACAAGTTTCCCTATGAAACACTGATACTTTGAAAGAGATTGTCCGTTTCGTACATGAAGTGCATCCAGTTTTTGCCGTAACCCTCTCTACTTTCTTGCACATGCTATGTGGGTGAAATGATGATATCATGCCAACTTTCAACCTTTTTAGAGTTCATTTCAAATGCTTTTTAATTTCATGGTGTTATAATTCAAAATAATCAGTAAATGCATGAAAAATAACAAATGAAGTCAGAAAGGGTTGAAAATTGATGATGTAGCTTTTAATGGTGCATTTTGAACACAGAAAAACTTTGGAGTTCAAATAAGTTCAAAAGAAATGAAATCCCTATGTAACAGATGAGTTTCTATATGAAACCCTGATACTTCGAAAGAGATTGTCCGTTTTGTACACGAAGTGCATCCAATTTTCGATGTAACCCTCTCTACTTTCTTGCACATGCTATGTGGGTGAAATGATGATACCATGCCAACTTTCAACCTTTTCAGTGTTCATTTCAAATGCTTTTCAATTTCATGATCTCATAGCTCAAAATAATCAGTAAATGCATGAAAAATAACATATGAAGTCAGAAAGGGATGAAAATTGATGATGTGGCTTTGAATGGTGCATTTTGAACACAGAAAAACTATGGAGTCCAAATAAGTTCAAAAAATGAAATCCCTTTGTAATAGACGATTTTCCGTATGAAACCCTGATACTTCAAAAGAGATTGTCCGTTTTGTACACGAAGTGAATCCAGTTTTTGCCATAAGCCTCTCTACTTTCTTGCACATGCTATGTGGGTGAAATGATGATACCATGCCAGCTTTCAACCTTTTCAGAGTTCATTTCAAATGCTTTTCAATTTCATGGTCTTATAGCTCAAAATAATCAGTAAATACATGAAAAATAACAAATGAAGTCAGAAAGGGTTGAAAATTGATGATGTGGCTTTGAATGGTGGATTTTGAACACAGAAAAACTATGGAGTTCAAATAAGTTCAATAAAATGAGATCGCTTTTTTCAGACAAGTTTCCCTATGAAACACTGATGCTTCGAAAGAGATTGTCCTTTTCGTACACCAAGTGCATCCAGTTTTTGCCGTAACCCTCTCTACTTTCTTGCACATGCTATGTGGGTGAAATGATGATACCATGCTAACTTTCAACCTTTTCAGAGTTTATTTCAAACGATTTTCAATTTCATGGTCTCATAGCTCAAAATAATCAGTAATTGCATGAAAAATAACAAATGAAGTCAGAAAGGGTTGAAACTTGATGATGTGGCTTTGAATGGTGCATTTTGAACACAGAAAAACTATGGAGTTCAAACAATTTCAAAAAATGAAATCCCTTTGTAACAGACAAGTTGCCGTAGCCCTCTCTACTTTCTTGCACATGCTAGGTGGGTGAAATGATGATACCATTCCAACTTTCAACCTTTTCAGAGTTCACTTCAAATGCTTTTCAATTTCATGGTCTTATAGCTCAAAATAATCAGTAAATACATGAAAAATAACAAATGAAGTCAGAAAGGGTAGAAAATTGATGATGTAGCTTTTAATGGTGCATTTTGAACACAGAAAAACTATGGAGTTCAAATAAGTTCAAAAAAATGAAATCCCTTTGTAACAGACAAGTTTCCGTATGAAACCCTGATACTTCGAAAGAGATTGTCCGTTTTGTACACGAAGTGCAACCAGTTTTTGCCGTAACCCTCTCTACTTTCTTGCACATGCTATGTGGGTGAAATGATGATACCATGCCAACTTTCAACCTTTCTAGAGTTTATTTCAAATGATTTTCAATTTCATGGTCTCATAGCTCAAAATAATCAGTAAATGCATCAAAAATAACAAATGAAGTCAGAAGGGGTTGAAAATTGATGATTTGGCTTTGAATTGTGCATTTTGAACACAGAAAAACTTTGGAGTTCAAATAAGTTCAAAAGAAATGAAATCCCTACGTAACAGATGAGTTTCTGTATGAAACCCTGATACTTCAAAAGAGATTGTCCGTTTTGTACACGAAGTGCATCCAGTTTTTTCCGTAACCCTCTCTAATTTCTTGCACATTCTATGTGGGTGAAATGATGATACCATGCCAGCTTTCAACCTTTTCAGAGTTCACTTCAAATGCTTTTCAATTTCATGGTCTTATAGCTCAAAATAATTAGTAAATACATGAAAAATAATAGACGAGTTTCCGTATGAAACCCTGATACTTCAAAAGAGATTGCTCGTTTTGTACACGAAGTGCATCCAGTTTTTGCCGTAGCCCTCTCTACTTTCTTGCACATGCTAGGTGGGTGAAATGATGATACCATTCCAACTTTCAACCTTTTCAGAGTTCATTTCAAATGCTTTTCAATTTCATGGTCTTATAGCTCAAAATAATCAGTAAATACATGAAAAATAACAAATGAAGTCAGAAAGGGTAGAAAATTGATGATGTAGCTTTTAATGGTGCATTTTGAACACAGAAAAACTATGGAGTTCAAATAAGTTCAAAAAAATGAAATCCCTTTGTAACAGACAAGTTTCCGTATGAAACCCTGATACTTCGAAAGAGATTGTCCGTTTTGTACATGAAGTGCATCCAGTTTTTGCCGTAACCCTCTATACTTTTATGCTCATGCTATGTGAGTGAAATTATGATACCATGCCAACTTTCAACCTTTTCAGAGTTCATTTCAAATGATTTTCAATTTTATGGTGTGATAGCTCAAAATAATCAGTAAATGCATGAAAAATAACAAATGAAGTCAGAAAGGGTTGAAAATTCATGAATTGGCTTTGAATGGTGCATTTTGAACACAAAAAAACTTTGGAGTTCAAATAAGTTCAAAAGAAATGAAATCCCTTCGTAACAGATGAGTTTCCGTATGAAACCCTAATACTTCGAAGGAGATTGTCCGTTTTGTACAAGAAGTGCATCCAGTTTTTGTCGTAACCCTCTCCACTTTCTTGCACATGCTATGTGGGGAAATGATGATACCATGCCAACTTTTAACCTTTTCAGTGTTCGTTTGAAATGCTTTTCAATTTCATGGTGTTATAGCTCAAAATAATCAATAAATGCATGAAAAATAACAAATGAAGTTAGAAAGGGTTGAAAATTGATGATGTGGCTTTGAATGGTGCATTTTGAACACAAAAAAACTATGGAGTTCAAATAAGTTCAAAAAAATGAAATCCCTTTGTAATAGACGAGTTTCCGTATGAAACCCTGATACTTTAAAAGAGATTGCCCGTTTTGTACACGAAGTGCATCCAGTTTTTGCCGTAACCCTCTCTACTTTCTTGCACATGCTATGTGGGTGAAATGATGATACCATTCCAACTTTCAACCTTTTCAGAGTTCATTTCAAATGCTTTTCAATTTCATGGTCTTATAGCTCAATATAATCAGCAAATACATGAAAAATAACAAATGAAGTCAGAAAGGGTTGAAAATTGATGATGTGGCTTTTAATGGTGGATTTTGAACACAGAAAAACTATGGAGTTCAAATAAGTTCAAAAAAATGAAATCCCTTTGTAACAGACAAGTTTCCGTATGAAACCCTGATACTTCGAAAGAGATTGTCCGTTTTGTACACGAAGTGCAACCAGTTTTTGCCGTAACCCTCTCTACTTTCTTGCACATGCTATGTGGGTGAAATGATGATACCATGCCAACTTTCAACCTTTCTAGAGTTTATTTCAAATGATTTTCAATTTCATGGTCTCATAGCTCAAAATAATCAGTAAATGCATCAAAAATAACAAATGAAGTCAGAAGGGGTTGAAAATTGATGATTTGGCTTTGAATTGTGCATTTTGAACACAGAAAAACTTTGGAGTTCAAATAAGTTCAAAAGAAATGAAATCCCTTCGTAACAGATGAGTTTCTGTATGAAACCCTGATACTTCGAAAGAGATTGTCCGTTTTGTACACGAAGTGCATCCAGTTTTTGCCGTAATCCTCTCAACTTTCTTGCACATGCTATGTGGGCGAAATGATGATACCATGCCAACTTTCAACCTTTTCAGTGTTCATTTCAAATGCTTTTCAATTTTATGGTGTTATAGCTCAAAATAATCAGTAAATGCATGAAAAATAACATATGAAGTCAGAAAGGGATGAAAATTGATGATGTGGCTTTGAATGGTGCATTTTGAACACAGAAAAACTATGGAGTTCAAATAAGTTCAAAAAAATGAAATCCCTTTGTAATAGACGATTTTCCGTATGAAACCCTGATACTTCAAAAGAGATTGTCCATTTTGTACACGAAGTGAATCCAGTTTTTGCCGTAACCCTCTCTACTTTCTTGCACATGCTATGTGGGTCAAATGATGATACCATGCCAGCTTTCAACCTTTTCAGAGCTCATTTCAAATGCTTTTCAATTTCATGGTCTTATAGCTCAAAATAATCAGTAAATACATGAAAAATAACAAATGAAGTCAGAAAGGGTTGAAAATTGATGATGTGGCTTTGAATGGTGGATTTTGAACACAGAAAAACTATGGAGTTCAAATAAGTTCAATAAAATGAAATCCCTTTGTATCAGACAAGTTTCCCTATGAAACACTGATACTTCGAAAGAGATTGTCCTTTTCGTACACGAAGTGCATCCAGTTTTTGCTGTAACCCTCTCTACTTTCTTGCACATGCTATGTGGGTGAAATGATGATACCATGCTAACTTTCAACCTTTTCAGAGTTTATTTCAAATGATTTTCAATTAAATGGTCTCATAGCTCAAAATAATCAGTAATTGCATGAAAAATAACAAATGAAGTCAGAAAGGGTTGAAACTTGATGATGTGGCTTTGAATGGTGCATTTGAACACAGAAAAACTATGGAGTTCAAATAAGTTCAAAAAAATGAAATCCCTTTGTAACAGACAAGTTTCCGTATGAAAACCTGATACTTCGAAAGAGATTGTCCGTTTTGTACATGAAGTGCATCCAGTTTTTGCCGTAACCCTCTCTACTTTCTTGCACATGCTATGTGGGCTAAATGATGATACCATGCCAACTTTCAACCTTTTCAGTGTTCGTTTGAAATGCTTTTCAATTTTATGGTGTGATAGCTCAAAATAATCAGTAAACGCATGAAAAATAACAAATGAAGTCAGAAAGGGTTGAAAATTGATGAATTGGCTTTGAATGGTGCATTTTGAACACAAAAAAACTTTGGCGTTCAAATAAGTTCAAAAGAAATGAAATCCCTTCGTAACAGATGAGTTTCCGTATGAAACCCTAATACTTCGAAAGAGATTGTCCGTTTTGTACAAGAAGTGCATCCAGTTTTTGCCGTAACCCTCTCTACTTTCTTGCACATGCTATGTGGGCTAAATGATGATACCATGCCAACTTTTAACCTTTTCAGTGTTCGTTTGAAATGCTTTTCAATTTTATGGTGTTATAGCTCAAAATAATCAATAAATGCATGAAAAATAACAAATGAAGTCAGAAAGGATTGAAAATTGATGATGTGGCTTTGAATGGTGCATTTTGAACACAGAAAAACTATGGAGTTCAAATAAGTTCAAAAAAATGAAATCCCTTTGTAATAGACGAGTTTCCGTATGAAACCCTGATACTTCAAAAGAGATTGCTCGTTTTGTACACGAAGTGCATCCAGTTTTTGCCGTAGCCCTCTCTACTTTCTTGCACATGCTAGGTGGGTGAAATGATGATACCGTTCCAACTTTCAACCTTTTCAGAGTTCATTTCAAATGCTTTTCAATTTCATGGTCTTATAGCTCAAAATAATCAGTAAATACATGAAAAATAACAAATGAAGTCAGAAAGGGTAGAAAATTGATGATGTAGCTTTTAATGGTGCATTTTGAACACAGAAAAACTATGGAGTTCAAATAAGTTCAAAAAAATGAAATCCCTTTGTAACAGACAAGTTTCCGTATGAAACCCTGATACTTCGAAAGAGATTGTCCGTTTTGTACACGAAGTGCAACCAGTTTTTGCCGTAACCCTCTCTACTTTCTTGCACATGCTATGTGGGTGAAATGATGATACCATGCCAACTTTCAACCTTTCTAGAGTTTATTTCAAATGATTTTCAATTTCATGGTCTCATAGCTCAAAATAATCAGTAAATGCATCAAAAATAACAAATGAAGTCAGAAGGGGTTGAAAATTGATGATTTGGCTTTGAATTGTGCATTTTGAACACAGAAAAACTTTGGAGTTCAAATAAGTTCAAAAGAAATGAAATCCCTTCGTAACAGATGAGTTTCTGTATGAAACCCTGATACTTCGAAAGAGATTGTCCGTTTTGTACACGAAGTGCATCCAGTTTTTGCCGTAATCCTCTCTACTTTCTTGCACCTGCTATGTGGGCGAAATGATGATACCATGCCAACTTTCAACCTTTTCAGTGTTCATTTCAAATGCTTTTCAATTTTATGGTGTTATAGCTCAAAATAATCAGTAAATGCATGAAAAATAACATATGAAGTCAGAAAGGGATGAAAATTGATGATGTGGCTTTGAATGGTGCATTTTGAACACAGAAAAACTATGGAGTTCAAATAAGTTCAAAAAAATGAAATCCCTTTGTAATAGACGATTTTCCGTATGAAACCCTGATACTTCAAAAGAGATTGTCCATTTTGTACACGAAGTGAATCCAGTTTTTGCCGTAACCCTCTCTACTTTCTTGCACATGCTATGTGGGTGAAATGATGATACCATGCCAGCTTTCAACCTTTTCAGAGCTCATTTCAAATGCTTTTCAATTTCATGGTCTTATAGCTCAAAATAATCAGTAAATACATGAAAAATAACAAATGAAGTCAGAAAGGGTTGAAAATTGATGATGTGGCTTTGAATGGTGGATTTTGAACACAGAAAAACTATGGAGTTCAAATAAGTTCAATAAAATGAAATCCCTTTGTATCAGACAAGTTTCCCTATGAAACACTGATACTTTGAAAGAGATTGTCCGTTTCGTACACGAAGTGCATCCAGTTTTTGCCGTAACCCTCTCTACTTTCTTGCACATGCTATGTGGGTGAAATGATGATACCATGCAAACTTTCAACCTTTTTAGAGTTCATTTCAAATGCTTTTTAATTTCATGGTCTTATAACTCAAAATAATCAGCAAATGCATGAAAAATAACAAATGAAGTCAGAAAGGGTTGAAAATTGATGATGTAGCTTTTAATGGTGCATTTTGAACACAGAAAAACTATGGAGTTCAAATAAGTTCAAAAAATGAAATCCCTTTGTAACAGACAAGTTTCCGTATGAAACCCTGATACTTCGAAAGAGATTGTCCGTTTTGTACACGAAGTGCATCCGGTTTTTGCCGTAACCCTCTCTACTTTCTTGCCCATGCTATGTGGGTGAAATGATGATACCATGCCAACTTTCAACCTTTCCAGAGTTTATTTCAAATGATCTTCAATTTCATGGTCTCATAGCTCAAAATAATCAGTAAATGCATGAAAAATAACAAATGAAGTCAGAAAGGGTTGAAAATTGATGATTTGGCTTTGAATGGTGCATTTTGAACACAGAAAAACTTTGGAGTTCAAATAAGTTCAAAAGAAATGAAATCCCTACGTAACAGATGCGTTTCTGTATGAAACCCTGATACTTCGAAAGAGATTGTCCGTTTTGTACACGAAGTGCATCCAGTTTTTTCCGTAACCCTCTCTACTTTCTTGCACATTCTATGTGGGTGAAATGATGATACCATGCCAGCTTTCAACCTTTTCAGAGTTCACTTCAAATGCTTTTCAATTTCATGGTCTTATAGCTCAAAATAATTAGTTAATACATGAAAAATAACAAATGAAGTCAGAAAGGGTTGAAAATTGATGATGTGGCTTTGAATGGTGGATTTTGAACACAGAAAAACTATGGAGTTCAAATAAGTTCAATAAAATGAAATCCCTTTGTATCAGACAAGTTTCCCTATGAAACACTGATACTTCGAAAGAGATTGTCCGTTTCGTACACGAAGTGCATCCAGTTTTTGCAGTAACCCTCTCTACTTTCTTGCACATGCTATGTGGGTGAAATGATGATACCATGCCAACTTTCAACCTTTTTAGAGTTCATTTCAAATGCTTTTTAATTTCATGGTCTTATAACTCAAAATAATCAGTAAATGCATGAAAAATAACAAATGAAGTCAGAAAGGGTTGAAAATTGATGATGTAGCTTTTAATGGTGCATTTTGAACACAGAAAAACTATGGAGTTCAAACAAGTTCAAAAAAATGAAATCCCTTTGTAACAGACAAGTTTCCGTATGAAACCCTGATACTTCGAAAGAGATTGTTCGTTTTGTACACGAAGTGCAACCAGTTTTTGCCGTAACCCTCTCTACTTTCTTGCACATGCTATGTGGGTGAAATGATGATACCATGCCAACTTTCAACCTTTCTAGAGTTTATTTCAAATGATTTTCAATTTCATGGTCTCATAGCTCAAAATAATCAGTAAATGCATCAAAAATAACAAATGAAGTCAGAAGGGGTTGAAAATTGATGATTTGGCTTTGAATTGTGCATTTTGAACACAGAAAAACTTTGGAGTTCAAATAAGTTCAAAAGAAATGAAATCCCTTCGTAACAGATGAGTTTCTGTATGAAACCCTGATACTTCGAAAGAGATTGTCCGTTTTGTACACGAAGTGCATCCAGTTTTTGCTGTAATCCTCTCTACTTTCTTGCACATGCTATGTGGGCGAAATGATGATACCATGCCAACTTTCAACCTTTTTAGAGTTCATTTCAAATGCTTTTTAATTTCATGGTCTTATAACTCAAAATAATCAGTAAATGCATGAAAAATAACAAATGAAGTCAGAAAGGGTTGAAAATTGATGATGTAGCTTTTAATGGTGCATTTTGAACACAGAAAAACTATGGAGTTCAAACAAGTTCAAAAAAATGAAATCCCTTTGTAACAGACAAGTTTCCGTATGAAACCCTGATACTTCGAAAGAGATTGTCCGTTTTGTACACGAAGTGCAACCAGTTTTTGCCGTAACCCTCTCTACTTTCTTGCACATGCTATGTGGGTGAAATGATGATACCATGCCAACTTTCAACCTTTCTAGAGTTTATTTCAAATGATTTTCAATTTCATGGTCTCATAGCTCAAA
>NC_041391.1:26702856-26713941 GCF_002162155.2 Triticum dicoccoides
CTTTCAACCTTTTCAGTGTTCATTTCAAATGCTTTTCAATTTTATGGTGTTATAGCTCAAAATAATCAGTAAATGCATGAAAAATAACATATGAAGTCAGAAAGGGATGAAAATTGATGATGTGGCTTTGAATGGTGCATTTTGAACACAGAAAAACTATGGAGTTCAAATAAGTTCAAAAAAAATGAAATCCCTTTGTAATAGACGATTTTCCGTATGAAACCCTGATACTTCAAAAGAGATTGTCCATTTTGTACACGAAGTGAATCCAGTTTTTGCCGTAACCCTCTCTACTTTCTTGCACATGCTATGTGGGTGAAATGATGATACCATGCCAGCTTTCAACCTTTTCAGAGCTCATTTCAAATGCTTTTCAATTTCATGGTCTTATAGCTCAAAATAATCAGTAAATACATGAAAAATAACAAATGAAGTCAGAAAGGGTTGAAAATTGATGATGTGGCTTTGAATGGTGGATTTTGAACACAGAAAAACTATGGAGTTCAAATAAGTTCAATAAAATGAAATCCCTTTGTATCAGACAAGTTTCCCTATGAAACACTGATACTTTGAAAGAGATTGTCCGTTTCGTACACGAAGTGCATCCAGTTTTTTCCGTAACCCTCTCTACTTTCTTGCACATTCTATGTGGGTGAAATGATGATACCATGCCAGCTTTCAACCTTTTCAGAGTTCACTTCAAATGCTTTTCAATTTCATGGTCTTATAGCTCAAAATAATTAGTAAATACATGAAAAATAACAAATGAAGTCAGAAAGGGTTGAAAATTGATGATGTGGCTTTGAATGGTGGATTTTGAACACAAAAAAACTATGGAGTTCAAATAAGTTCAATAAAATGAAATCCCTTTGTATCAGACAAGTTTCCCTATGAAACACTGATACTTCGAAAGAGATTGTCCGTTTCGTACACGAAGTGCATCCAGTTTTTGCCGTAACCCTCTCTACTTTCTTGCACATGCTATGTGGGTGAAATGATGATACCATGCCAACTTTCAACCTTTTTAGAGTTCATTTCAAATGCTTTTTAATTTCATGGTCTTATAACTCAAAATAATCAGTAACTGCATGAAAAATAACAAATGAAGTCAGAAAGGGTTGAAAATTGATGATGTAGCTTTTAATGGTGCATTTTGAACACAGAAAAACTATGGAGTTCAAACAAGTTCAAAAAAATGAAATCCCTTTGTAACAGACAAGTTTCCGTATGAAACCCTGATACTTCGAAAGAGATTGTCCGTTTTGTACACGAAGTGCAACCAGTTTTTGCCGTAACCCTCTCTACTTTCTTGCACATGCTATGTGGGTGAAATGATGATACCATGCCAACTTTCAACCTTTCTAGAGTTTATTTCAAATGATTTTCAATTTCATGGTCTCATAGCTCAAAATAATCAGTAAATGCATCAAAAATAACAAATGAAGTCAGAAGGGGTTGAAAATTGATGATTTGGCTTTGAATTGTGCATTTTGAACACAGAAATACTTTGGAGTTCAAATAAGTTCAAAAGAAATGAAATCCCTTCGTAACAGATGAGTTTCTGTATGAAACCCTGATACTTCGAAAGAGATTGTCCGTTTTGTACACGAAGTGCATCCAGTTTTTGCCGTAATCCTCTCTACTTTCTTGCACATGCTATGTGGGCGAAATGATGATACCATGCCAACTTTCAACCTTTTTAGAGTTCATTTCAAATGCTTTTTAATTTCATGGTCTTATAACTCAAAATAATCTGTAAATGCATGAAAAATAACAAATGAAGTCAGAAAGGGTTGAAAATTGATGATGTAGCTTTTAATGGTGCATTTTGAACACAGAAAAACTATGGAGTTCAAACAAGTTCAAAAAAATGAAATCCCTTTGTAACAGACAAGTTTCCGTATGAAACCCTGATACTTCGAAAGAGATTGTCCGTTTTGTACACGAAGTGCAACCAGTTTTTGCCGTAACCCTCTCTACTTTCTTGCACATGCTATGTGGGTGAAATGATGATACCATGCCAACTTTCAACCTTTCTAGAGTTTATTTCAAATGATTTTCAATTTCATGGTCTCATAGCTCAAAATAATCAATAAATGCATCAAAAATAACAAATGAAGTCAGAAGGGGTTGAAAATTGATGATTTGGCTTTGAATTGTGCATTTTGAACACAGAAAAACTTTGGAGTTCAAATAAGTTCAAAAGAAATGAAATCCCTTCGTAACAGATGAGTTTCTGTATGAAACCCTGATACTTCGAAAGAGATTGTCCGTTTTGTACACGAAGTGCATCCAGTTTTTGCCGTAATCCTCTCAACTTTCTTGCACATGCTATGTGGGCGAAATGATGATACCATGCCAACTTTCAACCTTTTCAGTGTTCATTTCAAATGCTTTTCAATTTTATGGTGTTATAGCTCAAAATAATCAGTAAATGCATGAAAAATAACATATGAAGTCAGAAAGGGATGAAAATTGATGATGTGGCTTTGAATGGTGCATTTTGAACATAGAAAAACTATGGAGTTCAAATAAGTTCAAAAAAAATGAAATCCCTTTTAAATAAACGATTTTCCGTATGAAACCCTGATACTTCAAAAGAGATTGTCCATTTTGTACACGAAGTGAATCCAGTTTTTGCCGTAACCCTCTCTACTTTCTTGCACATGCTATGTGGGTGAAATGATGATACCATGCCAGCTTTCAACCTTTTCAGAGCTCATTTCAAATGCTTTTCAATTTCATGGTCTTATAGCTCAAAATAATCAGTAAATACATGAAAAATAACAAATGAAGTCAGAAAGGGTTGAAAATTGATGATGTGGCTTTGAATGGTGGATTTTGAACACAGAAAAACTATGGAGTTCAAATAAGTTCAATAAAATGAAATCCCTTTGTATCAGACAAGTTTCCCTATGAAACACTGATACTTTGAAAGAGATTGTCCGTTTCGTACACGAAGTTCATCCAGTTTTTGCCGTAACCCTCTCTACTTTCTTGCACATGCTATGTGGGTGAAATGATGATACCATGCAAACTTTCAACCTTTTTAGAGTTCATTTCAAATGCTTTTTAATTTCATGGTCTTATAACTCAAAATAATCAGCAAATGCATGAAAAATAACAAATGAGGTCAGAAAGGGTTGAAAATTGATGATGTAGCTTTTAATGTTGCATTTTGAACACAGAAAAACTATGGAGTTCAAATAAGTTCAAAAAAATGAAATCCCTTTGTAACAGACAAGTTTCCGTATGAAACCCTGATACTTCGAAAGAGATTGTCCGTTTTGTACACGAAGTGCATCCAGTTTTTGCCGTAACCCTCTCTACTTTCTTGCCCATGCTATGTGGGTGAAATGATGATACCATGCCAACTTTGAACCTTTCCAGAGTTTATTTCAAATGATCTTCAATTTCATGGTCTCATAGCTCAAAATAATCAGTAAATGCATGAAAAATAACAAATGAAGTCAGAAAGGGTTGAAAATTGATGATTTGGCTTTGAATGGTGCATTTTGAACACAGAAAAAACTTTGGAGTTCAAATAAGTTCAAAAGAAATGAAATCCCTACGTAACAGATGAGTTTCTGTATGAAACCCTGATACTTCGAAAGAGATTGTCCGTTTTGTACACGAAGTGCATCCAGTTTTTTCCGTAACCCTCTCTACTTTCTTGCACATTCTATGTGGGTGAAATGATGATACCATGCCAGCTTTCAACCTTTTCAGAGTTCACTTCAAATGCTTTTCAATTTCATGGTCTTATAGCTCAAAATAATTAGTAAATACATGAAAAATAACAAATGAAGTCAGAAAGGGTTGAAAATTGATGATGTGGCTTTGAATGGTGGATTTTGAACACAGAAAAACTATGGAGTTCAAATAAGTTCAATAAAATGAAATCCCTTTGTATCAGACAAGTTTCCCTATGAAACACTGATACTTCGAAAGAGATTGTCCGTTTCGTACACGAAGTGCATCCAGTTTTTGCCGTAACCGTCTCTACTTTCTTGCACATGCTATGTGGGTGAAATGATGATACCATGCCAACTTTCAACCTTTTTAGAGTTCATTTCAAATGCTTTTTAATTTCATGGTCTTATAACTCAAAATAATCAGTAAATGCATGAAAAATAACAAATGAAGTCAGAAAGGGTTGAAAATTGATGATGTAGCTTTTAATGGTGCATTTTGAACACAGAAAAACTATGGAGTTCAAACAAGTTCAAAAAAATGAAATCCCTTTGTAACAGACAAGTTTCCGTATGAAACCCTGATACTTCGAAAGAGATTGTCCGTTTTGTACACGAAGTGCAACCAGTTTTTGCCGTAACCCTCTCTACTTTCTTGCACATGCTATGTGGGTGAAATGATGATACCATGCCAACTTTCAACCTTTCTAGAGTTTATTTCAAATGATTTTCAATTTCATGGTCTCATAGCTCAAATTAATCAGTAAATGCATCAAAAATAACAAATGAAGTCAGAAGGGGTTGAAAATTGATGATTTGGCTTTGAATTGTGCATTTTGAACACAGAAAAACTTTGGAGTTCAAATAAGTTCAAAAGAAATGAAATCCCTTCGTAACAGATGAGTTTCTGTATGAAACCCTGATACTTCGAAAGAGATTGTCCGTTTTGTACATGAAGTGCATCCAGTTTTTGCCATAATCCTCTCTACTTTCTTGCACCTGCTATGTGGGCGAAATGATGATACCATGCCAACTTTCAACCTTTTCAGTGTTCATTTCAAATGCTTTTCAATTTTATGGTGTTATAGCTCAAAATAATCAGTAAATGCATGAAAAATAACATATGAAGTCAGAAAGGGATGAAAATTGATGATGTGGCTTTGAATGGTGCATTTTGAACACAGAAAAACTATGGAGTTCAAATAAGTTCAAAAAAATGAAATCCCTTTGTAATAGACGATTTTCCGTATGAAACCCTGATACTTCAAAAGAGATTGTCCATTTTGTACACGAAGTGAATCCAGTTTTTGCCGTAACCCTCTCTACTTTCTTGCACATGCTATGTGGGTGAAATGATGATACCATGCCAGCTTTCAACCTTTTCAGAGCTCATTTCAAATGCTTTTCAATTTCATGGTCTTATAGCTCAAAATAATCAGTAAATACATGAAAAATAACAAATGAAGTCAGAAAGGGTTGAAAATTGATGATGTGGCTTTGAATGGTGGATTTTGAACACAGAAAAACTATGGAGTTCAAATAAGTTCAATAAAATGAAATCCCTTTGTATCAGACAAGTTTCCCTATGAAACACTGATACTTTGAAAGAGATTGTCCGTTTCGTACACGAAGTGCATCCAGTTTTTTCCGTAACCCTCTCTACTTTCTTGCACATTCTATGTGGGTGAAATGATGATACCATGCCAGCTTTCAACCTTTTCAGAGTTCACTTCAAATGCTTTTCAATTTCATGGTCTTATAGCTCAAAATAATTAGTAAATACATGAAAAATAACAAATGAAGTCAGAAAGGGTTGAAAATTGATGATGTGGCTTTGAATGGTGGATTTTGAACACAGAAAAACTATGGAGTTCAAATAAGTTCAATAAAATGAAATCCCTTTGTATCAGACAAGTTTCCCTATGAAACACTGATACTTCGAAAGAGATTGTCCGTTTCGTACACGAAGTGCATCCAGTTTTTGCCGTAACCCTCTCTACTTTCTTGCACATGCTATGTGGGTGAAATGATGATACCATGCCAACTTTCAACCTTTTTAGAGTTCATTTCAAATGCTTTTTAATTTCATGGTCTTATAACTCAAAATAATCAGTAAATGCATGAAAAATAACAAATGAAGTCAGAAAGGGTTGAAAATTGATGATGTAGCTTTTAATGGTGCATTTTGAACACAGAAAAACTATGGAGTTCAAACAAGTTCAAAAAAATGAAATCCCTTTGTAACAGACAAGTTTCCGTATGAAACCCTGATACTTCGAAAGAGATTGTCCGTTTTGTACACGAAGTGCAACCAGTTTTTGCCGTAACCCTCTCTACTTTCTTGCACATGCTATGTGGGTGAAATGATGATACCATGCCAACTTTCAACCTTTCTAGAGTTTATTTCAAATGATTTTCAATTTCATGGTCTCATAGCTCAAAATAATCAGTAAATGCATCAAAAATAACAAATGAAGTCAGAAGGGGTTGAAAATTGATGATTTGGCTTTGAATTGTGCATTTTGAACACAGAAAAACTTTGGAGTTCAAATAAGTTCAAAAGAAATGAAATCCCTACGTAACAGATGAGTTTCTGTATGAAACCCTGATACTTCGAAAGAGATTGTCCGTTTTGTACACGAAGTGCATCCAGTTTTTTCCGTAACCCTCTCTACTTATTTGCACATTCTATGTGGGTGAAATGATGATACCATGCCAGCTTTCAACCTTTTCAGTGTTCATTTCAAATGCTTTTCAATTTTATGGTGTTATAGCTCAAAATAATCAGTAAATGCATGAAAAATAACATATGAAGTCAGAAAGGGATGAAAATTGATGATGTGGCTTTGAATGGTGCATTTTGAACACAGAAAAACTATGGAGTTCAAATAAGTTCAAAAAAAATGAAATCCCTTTGTAATAGACGATTTTCCGTATGAAACCCTGATACTTCAAAAGAGATTGTCCATTTTGTACACGAAGTGAATCCAGTTTTTGCCGTAACCCTCTCTACTTTCTTGCACATGCTATGTGGGCGAAATGATGATACCATGCCAGCTTTCAACCTTTTCAGAGCTCATTTCAAATGCTTTTCAATTTCATGGTCTTATAGCTCAAAATAATCAGTAAATACATGAAAAATAACAAATCAAGTCAGAAAGGGTTGAAAATTGATGATGTGGCTTTGAATGGTGGATTTTGAACACAGAAAAACTATGGAGTTCAAATAAGTTCAATAAAATGAAATCCCTTTGTATCAGACAAGTTTCCCTATGAAACACTGATACTTTGAAAGAGATTGTCCGTTTCGTACACGAAGTGCATCCAGTTTTTGCCGTAACCCTCTCTACTTTCTTGCACATGCTATGTGGGTGAAATGATGATACCATGCAAACTTTCAACCTTTTTAGAGTTCATTTCAAATGATTTTCAATTTCATGGTCTCATAGCTCAAATTAATCAGTAAATGCATCAAAAATAACAAATGAAGTCAGAAAGGGTTGAAAATTGATGATGTAGCTTTTAATGGTGCATTTTGAACACAGAAAAACTATGGAGTTCAAATAAGTTCAGAAAAATTAAATCCCTTTGTAACAGACAAGTTTCCGTATGAAACCCTGATACTTCGAAAGAGATTGTCCGTTTTGTACACGAAGTGCATCCATTTTTTGCCGTAACCCTCTCTACTTTCTTACACATGCTATGTGGGTGAAATGATGATACCATGCCAACTTTCAACCTTTCCAGAGTTTATTTCAAATGATCTTCAATTTCATGGTCTCATAGCTCAAAATAATCAGTAAATGCATGAAAAATAACAAATGAAGTCAGAAAGGGTTGAAAATTGATGATTTGGCTTTGAATGGTGCATTTTGAACACAGAAAAACT
Source organism: Triticum dicoccoides (assembly GCF_002162155.2). Classification (NCBI taxonomy): domain Eukaryota; kingdom Viridiplantae; phylum Streptophyta; class Magnoliopsida; order Poales; family Poaceae; genus Triticum; species Triticum dicoccoides. The sequence continues at coordinate 26,710,438 of NC_041391.1, forward strand.
TTGGAGTTCAAATAAGTTCAAAAGAAATGAAATCCCTACGTAACAGATGAGTTTCTGTATGAAACCCTGATACTTCGAAAGAGATTGTCCATTTTGTACACGAAGTGAATCCAGTTTTTGCCGTAACCCTCTCTACTTTCTTGCACATGCTATGTGGGTCAAATGATGATACCATGCCAGCTTTCAACCTTTTCAGAGCTCATTCCAAATGCTTTTCAATTTCATGGTCTTATAGCTCAAAATAATCAGTAAATACATGAAAAATAACAAATGAAGTCAGAAAGGGTTGAAAATTGATGATGTGGCTTTGAATGGTGGATTTTGAACACAGAAAAACTATGGAGTTCAAATAAGTTCAATAAAATGAAATCCCTTTGTATCAGACAAGTTTCCCTATGAAACACTGATACTTCGAAAGAGATTGTCCTTTTCGTACACGAAGTGCATCCAGTTTTTGCCGTAACCCTCTCTACTTTCTTGAACATGCTATGTGGGTGAAATGATGATACCATGCTAACTTTCAACCTTTTCAGAGTTTATTTCAAATGATTTTCAATTTCATGGTCTCATAGCTCAAAATAATCAGTAATTGCATGAAAAATAACAAATGAAGTCAGAAAGGGTTGAAACTTGATGATGTGGCTTTGAATGGTGCATTTGAACACAGAAAAACTATGGAGTTCAAATAAGTTCAAAAAAATGAAATCCCTTTGTAACAGACAAGTTTCCGTATGAAAACCTGATACTTCGAAAGAGATTGTCCGTTTTGTACATGAAGTGCATCCAGTTTTTGCCGTAACCCTCTCTACTTTCTTGCACATGCTATGTGGGTGAAATGATGATACCATGCCAACTTTCAACCTTTTTAGAGTTCATTTCAAATGATTTTCAATTTTATGGTGTGATAGCTCAAAATAATCAGTAAATGCATGAAAAATAACAAATGAAGTCAGAAAGGGTTGAAAATTGATGAATTGGCTTTGAATGGTGCATTTTGAACACAAAAAAACTTTGGCATTCAAATAAGTTCAAAAGAAATGAAATCCCTTCGTAACAGATGAGTTTCCGTATGAAACCCTGATACTTCGAAAGAGATTGTCCGTTTTGTACAAGAAGTGCATCCAGTTTTTGCCGTAACCCTCTCTACTTTCTTGCACATGCTATGTGGGCGAAATGATGATACCATGCCAACTTTTAACCTTTTCAGTGTTCGTTTGAAATGCTTTTCAATTTTATGGTGTTATAGCTCAAAATAATCAATAAATGCATGAAAAATAACAAATGAAGTCAGAAAGGATTGAAAATTGATGATGTGGCTTTGAATGGTGCATTTTGAACACAGAAAAACTATGGAGTTCAAATAAGTTCAAAAAAATGAAATCCCTTTGTAATAGACGAGTTTCCGTATGAAACCCTGATACTTCAAAAGAGATTGCTCGTTTTGTACACGAAGTGCATCCAGTTTTTGCCGTAGCCCTCTCTACTTTCTTGCACATGCTATGTGGGTGAAATGATGATACCATTCCAACTTTCAACCTTTTCAGAGTTCATTTCAAATGCTTTTCAATTTCATGGTCTTATAGCTCAAAATAATCAGTAAATACATGAAAAATAACAAATGAAGTCAGAAAGGGTAGAAAATTGATGATGTAGCTTTTAATGGTGCATTTTGAACACAGAAAATCTATGGAGTTCAAATAAGTTCAAAAAAATGAAATCCCTTTGTAACAGACAAGTTTCCGTATGAAACCCTGATACTTCGAAAGAGATTGTCCGTTTCGTACATGAAGTGCAACCAGTTTTTGCCGTAACCCTCTCTACTTTCTTGCACATGCTATGTGGGTGAAATGATGATACCATGCTAACTTTCAACCTTTTCAGAGTTTATTTCAAATGATTTTCAATTTCATGGTCTCATAGCTCAAAATAATCAGTAACTGCATGAAAAATAACAAATGAAGTCAGAAAGGGTTGAAACTTGATGATGTGGCTTTGAATGGTGCATTTGAACACAGAAAAACTATGGAGTTCAAATAAGTTCAAAAAAATGAAATCCCTTTGTAACAGACAAGTTTCCGTATGAAAACCTGATACTTCGAAAGAGATTGTCCGTTTTGTACATGAGGTGCATCCAGTTTTTGCCGTAACCCTCTCTGCTTTGATGCACATGCTATGTGAGTGAAATTATGATACCATGCCAACTTTCAACCTTCTCAGAGTTCATTTCAAATGATTTTCAATTTTATGGTGTGATAGCTCAAAATAATCAGTAAATGCATGAAAAATAACAAATGAAGTCAGAAAGGGTTGAAAATTGATGAATTGGCTTTGAATGGTGCATTTTGAACACAAAAAAACTTTGGCATTCAAATAAGTTCAAAAGAAATGAAATCCCTTCGTAACAGATGAGTTTCCGTATGAAACCCTGATACTTCGAAAGAGATTGTCCGTTTTGTACAAGAAGTGCATCCAGTTTTTGCCGTAACCCTCTCTACTTTCTTGCACATGCTATGTGGGCTAAATGATGATACCATGCCAACTTTTAACCTTTTCAGTGTTTGTTTGAAATGCTTTTCAATTTTATGGTGTTATAGCTCAAAATAATCAATAAATGCATGAAAAATAACAAATGAAGTCAGAAAGGGTTGAAAATTGATGATGTGGCTTTGAATGGTGCATTTTGAACACAGAAAAACTATGGAGTTCAAATAAGTTCAAAAAAATGAAATCCCTTTGTAATAGACGATTTTCCGTATGAAACCCTGATATTTCAAAAGAGATTGTCCATTTTGTACACGAAGTGAATCCAGTTTTTGCCGTAACCCTCTCTACTTTCTTGCACATGCTATGTGGGTGAAATGATGATACCATGCCAGCTTTCAACCTTTTCAGAGCTCATTTCAAATGCTTTTCAATTTCATGGTCTTATAGCTCAAAATAATCAGTAAATACATGAAAAATAACAAATGAAGTCAGAAAGGGTTGAAAATTGATGATGTGGCTTTGAATGGTGGATTTTGAACACAGAAAAACTATGGAGTTCAAATAAGTTCAATAAAATGAAATCCCTTTGTATCAGACAAGTTTCCCTATGAAACACTGATACTTCGAAAGAGATTGTCCTTTTCGTACACGAAGTGCATCCAGTTTTTGCCATAACCCTCTCTACTTTCTTGCACATGCTATGTGGGTGAAATGATGATACCATGCTAACTTTCAACCTTTTCAGAGTTTATTTCAAATGATTTTCAATTTCATGGTCTCATAGCTCAAAATAGTCAGTAATTGCATGAAAAATAACAAATGAAGTCAGAAAGGGTTGAAACTTGATGATGTAGCTTTGAATGGTGGATTTGAACACAGAAAAACTATGGAGTTCAAATAAGTTCAAAAAAATGAAATCCCTTTGTAACAGACAAGTTTCCGTATGAAAACCTGATACTTCGAAAGAGATTGTCCGTTTTGTACATGAGGTGCATCCAGTTTTTGCCGTAACCCTCTCTG
>NC_041391.1:26714162-26719379 GCF_002162155.2 Triticum dicoccoides
ATGCACATGCTATGTGAGTGAAATTATGATACCATGCCAACTTTCAACCTTCTCAGAGTTCATTTCAAATGATTTTCAATTTTATGGTGTGATAGCTCAAAATAATCAGTAAATGCATGAAAAATAACAAATGAAGTCAGAAAGGGTTGAAAATTGATGAATTGGCTTTGAATGGTGCATTTTGAACACAAAAAAACTTTGGCATTCAAATAAGTTCAAAAGAAATGAAATCCCTTCGTAACAGATGAGTTTCCGTATGAAACCCTGATACTTCGAAAGAGATTGTCCGTTTTGTACAAGAAGTGCATCCAGTTTTTGCCGTAACCCTCTCTACTTTCTTGCACATGCTATGTGGGCTAAATGATGATACCATGCCAACTTTTAACCTTTTCAGTGTTCGTTTGAAATGCATTTCAATTTTATGGTGTTATAGCTCAAAATAATCAATAAATGCATGAAAAATAACAAATGAAGTCAGAAAGGGTTGAAAATTGATGATGTGGCTTTGAATGGTGCATTTTGAACACAGAAAAACTATGGAGTTCAAATAAGTTCAAAAAAATGAAATCCCTTTGTAATAGACGATTTTCCGTATGAAACCCTGATATTTCAAAAGAGATTGTCCATTTTGTACACGAAGTGAATCCAGTTTTTGCCGTAACCCTCTCTACTTTCTTGCACATGCTATGTGGGTGAAATGATGATACCATGCCAGCTTTCAACCTTTTCAGAGCTCATTTCAAATGCTTTTCAATTTCATGGTCTTATAGCTCAAAATAATCAGTAAATACATGAAAAATAACAAATGAAGTCAGAAAGGGTTGAAAATTGATGATGTGGCTTTGAATGGTGGATTTTGAACACAGAAAAACTATGGAGTTCAAATAAGTTCAATAAAATGAAATCCCTTTGTATCAGACAAGTTTCCCTATGAAACACTGATACTTCGAAAGAGATTGTCCTTTTCGTACACGAAGTGCATCCAGTTTTTGCCGTAACCCTCTCTACTTTCTTGCACATGCTATGTGGGTGAAATGATGATACCATGCTAACTTTCAACCTTTTCAGAGTTTATTTCAAATGATTTTCAATTTCATGGTCTCATAGCTCAAAATAATCAGTAATTGCATGAAAAATAACAAATGAAGTCAGAAAGGGTTGAAACTTGATGATGTGGCTTTGAATGGTGCATTTGAACACAGAAACACTATGGAGTTCAAATAAGTTCAAAAAACTGAAATCCCTTTGTAACAGACAAGTTTCCGTATGAAAACCTGATACTTCGAAAGAGATTGTCCGTTTTTGTACACGAAGTGCATCCAGTTTTTGCCGTAACCCTCTCTACTTTTATGCACATGCTATGTGAGTGAAATTATGATACCATGCAAACTTTCAACCTTCTCAGAGTTCATTTCAAATGATTTTCAATTTTATGGTGTGATAGCTCAAAATAATCAGTAAATGCATGAAAAATAACTAATGAAGTCAGAAAGGGTTGAAAATTGATGAATCGGCTTTGAATGGTGCATTTTGAACACAAAAAAACTTTGGCGTTCAAATAAGTTCAAAAGAAATGAAATCCCTTCGTAATAGATGAGTTTCCGTATGAAACCCTAATACTTCGAAAGAGATTGTCCGTTTTGTACAAGAAGTGCATCCAGTTTTTGCCGTAACCCTCTCTACTTTCTTGCACATGCTATGTGGGCGAAATGATGATACCATGCCAACTTTTAACCTTTTCAGTGTTCGTTTGAAATGCTTTTCAATTTTATGGTGTTATAGCTCAAAATAATCAATAAATGCATGAAAAATAACAAATGAAGTCAGAAAGGGTTGAAAATTGATGACGTGGCTTTGAATGGTGCATTTTGAACACAGAAAAACTATGGAGTTCAAATAATTTCAAAAAAATGAAATCCCTTTGTAATAGACGAGTTTCCGTATGAAACCCTGATACTTCAAAAGAGATTGCTCGTTTTGTATACGAAGTGCATCCAGTTTTTGCCGTAGCCCTCTCTACTTTCTTGCACATGCTATGTGGGTGAAATGATGATACCATTCCAACTTTCAACCTTTTCAGAGTTCATTTCAAATGCTTTTCAATTTCATGGTCTTATAGCTCAAAATAATCAGTGAATACATGAAAAATAACAAATGAAGTCAGAAAGGTTTGAAAATTGATGATGTGGCTTTGAATGGTGGATTTTGAACACAGAAAAACTATGGAGTTCAAATAAGTTCAATAAAATGAAATCCCTTTGTATCAGACAAGTTTGCCTATGAAACACTGATACTTTGAAAGAGATTGTCTGTTTCGTACACGAAGTGCATCCAGTTTTTGCCGTAACCCTCTCTACTTTCTTGCACATGCTATGTGGGTGAAATGATGATACCATGCCAACTTTCAACCTTTTTAGAGTTCATTTCAAATGCTTTTTAATTTCATGGTCTTATAATTCAAAATAATCAGTAAATGCATGAAAAATAACAAATGAAGTCAGAAAGGGTTGAAAATTGATGATGTAGCTTTTAATGGTACATTTTGAACACAGAAAACTATGGAGTTCAAATAAGTTCAAAAAAATGAAATCCCTTTGTAACAGACAAGTTTCCGTATGAAACCCTGATACTTCGAAAGAGATTGTCCGTTTTGTACACGAAGTGCATCCAGTTTTTGCCGTAACCCTCTCTACTTTTATGCACATGATATGTGAGTGAATTAATGATACCATGCCAACTTTCAACCTTTTCAGAGTTCATTTCAAATGATTTTCAATTTTATGGTGTGATAGCTCAAAATAATCAGTAAATGCATGAAAAATAACAAATGAAGTCAGAAAGGGTTGAAAATTGATGATGTGGCTTTGAATTGTGCATTTTGAACACAGAAAAACTTTGGAGTTCAAATAAGTTCAAAAGAAATGAAATCCCTACGTAACAGATGAGTTTCTGTATGAAACCCTGATACTTTGAAAGAGATTGTCCGTTTTGTACACGAAGTGCATCCAGTTTTTGCCGTAACCCTCTCTACTTTCTTGCACATGCTATGTGGGTGAAATGATGATACCATGCCAACTTTCAACCTTTTCAGTGTTCATTTCAAATGCTTTTCAATTTTATGGTGTTATAGCTCAAAATAATCAGTAAATGCATGAAAAATAACATATGAAGTCAGAAAGGGATGAAAATTGATGATTTGGATTTGAATGGTGCATTTTGAACACAGAAAAACTATGGAGTTCAAATAAGTTCAAAAAAATGAAATCCCTTTGTAATAGACGATTTTCCGTATGAAACCCTGATACTTCAAAAGAGATTGTCCGTTTTGTACACGAAGTGAATCCAGTTTTTGCCGTAAGCCTCGCTACTTTGTTGCACATGCTATGTGGGTGAAATGATGATACCATGCCAGCTTTCAACCTTTTCAGAGTTCATTTCAAATGCTTTTCAATTTCATGGTCTTGTAGCTCAAAATAATTAGTGAATACATGAAAAATAACAAATGAAGTCAGAAAGGGCTGAAAATTGATGATGTGGCTTTGAATGGTGGATTTTGAACACAGAAAAACTATGGAGGTCAAATAAGTTCAATAAAATGAAATCCCTTTGTATCAGACAAGTTTCCCTATGAAACACTGATACTTTGAAAGAGATTGTCCGTTTCGTACACGAAGTGGATCCAGTTTTTGCCGTAACCCTCTCTACTTTCTTGCACATGATATGTGGGTGAAATGATGATACCAAGCCAACTTTCAACCTTTTTAGAGTTCATTTCAAATGCTTTTTAATTTCATGGTCTTATAACTCAAAATAATTAGTAAATGCATGAAAAATAACAAATGAAGTCAGAAAGGGTTGAAAATTGATGATGTAGCTTTTAATGGTGCATTTTGAACACAGAAAAACTATGGAGTTCAAATAAGTTCAAAAAAATGAAATCCCTTTGTAACAGACAAGTTTCCGTATGAAATCCTCATACTTCGAAAGAGATTGTCCGTTTTGTACACGAAGTGCAACCAGTTTTTGCCGTAACCCTCTCTACTTTCTTGCACATGCTATGTGGGTGAAATGATTATACCATGCCAACTTTCCACCTTTTTAGAGTTCATTTAAAATGCTTTTTAATTTCATGGTCTTATAACTCAAAATAATCAGTAAATGCATGAAAAATAACAAATGAAGTCAGAAAGGGTTGAAAATTGATGATATAGCTTTTAATGGTGCATTTTGAACACAGAAAAACTATGGAGTTCAAATAAGTTCAAAAAAATGAAATTCCTTTGTAACAGACAAGTTTCCGTATGAAACCCTGATACTTCGAAAGAGATTGTCTGTTTTGTACACGAAGTGCAACCAGTTTTTGCCATAACCCTCTCTACTTTCTTGCACATGCTATGTGGGTGAAATGATGATACCATGCCAACTTTCAACCTTTCTAGAGTTTATTTCAAATGATTTTCAATTTCATGGTCTCATAGCTCAAAATAATCAGTAAATGCATCAAAAATAACAAATGAAGTCAGAAGGGGTTGAAAATTGATGATTTGGCTTTGAATTGTGCATTTTGAACACAAAAAAACTTTGGAGTTCAAATAAGTTTAAAAGAAATGAAATCCCTTCGTAACAGATGAGTTTCTGTATGAAACCCTGATACTTCGAAAGAGATTGTCCGTTTTGTACACGAAGTGCATCCAGTTTTTGCCGTAACCCTCTCTACTTTCTTACACATGCTATGTGGGCGAAATGATGATACCATGCCAACTTTCAACCTTTTCAGTGTTCATTTCAAATGCTTTTCAATTTTATGGTGTTATAGCTCAAAATAATCAGTAAATGCATGAAAAATAACATATGAAGTCAGAAAGGGATGAAAATTGATGATGTGGCTTTGAATGGTGCATTTTGAACAAAGAAAAACTATGGAGTTCAAATAGGTTCAAAAAAATGAAATCCCTTTGTAATAGACGATTTTCCGTATAAAACCCTGATACTTCAAAAGAGATTGTCCATTTTGTACACGAAGTGAATCCAGTTTTTGCCGTAACCCTCTCTACTTTCTTGCACATGCTATGTGGGTGAAATGATGATTCCATGCCAGCTTTCAACCTTTTTAGAGCTCATTTCAAATGCTTTTCAATTTCATGGTCTTATAGCTCAAAATAATCAGTAAATACATGAAAAATAACAAATGAAGTCAGAATGGGTTGAAAATTGATG
>NC_041391.1:26719389-26746575 GCF_002162155.2 Triticum dicoccoides
TTTGGCTTTGAATGGTGCATTTTGAACACAGAAAAACTCTGGAGTTCAAATAAGTTCAAAAGAAATGAAATCCCTATGTAACAGATGAGTTTCTGTATGAAACCCTGATACTTCGAAAGAGATTGTCCGTTTTGTACACGAAGTGCATCCAGTTTTTGCCGTAACCCTCTCTACTTTCTTGCACATGCTATATGGGCGAAATGATGATACCATGCCAACTTTCAACCTTTTTAGTGTTCATTTCAAATGCTTTTCAATTTTATGGTGTTATAGCTCAAAATAATCAGTAAATGCATGAAAAATAACATATGAAGTCAGAAAGGGATGAAAATTGATGATGTGGCTTTGAATGGTGCATTTTGAACAAAGAAAAACTATGGAGTTCAAATAGGTTCAAAAAAATGAAATCCCTTTGTAATAGACGATTTTCCGTATAAAACCCTGATACTTCAAAAGAGATTGTCCATTTTGTACACGAAGTGCATCCAGTTTTTGCCGTAACCCTCTCTACTTTCTTGCACATGCTATGTGGGTGAAATGATGATTCCATGCCAGCTTTCAACCTTTTTAGAGCTCATTTCAAATGCTTTTCAATTTCATGGTCTTATAGCTCAAAATAATCAGTAAATACATGAAAAATAACAAATGAAGTCAGAATGGGTTGAAAATTGATGATGTGGCTTTGAATGGTGGATTTTGAACACAGAAAAACTATGGAGTTCAAATAAGTTCAATAAAATGAAATCCCTTTGTATCAGACAAGTTTCCCTATGAAACACTGATACTTCGAAAGAGATTGTCATTTTCGTACAAGAAGTGCATCCAGTTTTTGCCGTAACCGTCTCTACTTTTTGCACATGCTATGTGGGTGAAATGATGATACCATGCCAACTTTCAACCTTTTCAGAGTTTATTTCAAATGATTTTCAATTTCATGGTCTCATAGCTCAAAATAATCAGTAATTGCATGAAAAATAACAAATGAAGTCAGAAAGGGTTGAAACTTGATGATGTGGCTTTTAATGGTACATCTTCAACACAGAAAAACTATGGAGTTCAAGTAAGTTCAAAAAAATGAAATCCCTTTGTAACAGACAAGTTTCCGTATGAAAACCTGATACTTCGAAAGAGATTGTCCGTTTTGTACACGAAATGCATCCAGTTTTTGCCGTAACCCTCTCTACTTTTATGCACATGATATGTGAGTGAAATTATGATACCATGCCAACTTTCAACCTTTTCAGAGTTCATTTCAAATGATTTTCAATTTTATGGTGTGATAGCTCAAAATAATCAGTAAATGCATGAAAAATAACAAATGAAGTCAGAAAGGGTTGAAAATTGATGAATTGGCTTTGAATGGTGCATTTTGAACACAGAAAAACTTTGGCGTTCAAATAAGTTCAAAAGAAATGAAATCCCATCGTAACAGATGAGTTTCCGTATGAAACGCTAATACTTCGAAAGAGATTGTCCGTTTTGTACAAGAAGTGCATCCAGTTTTTTCCGTAACCCTCTCTACTTTCTTGCACATGCTATGTGGGCGAAATGATGATACCATGCCAACTTTTAACCTTTTTAGTGTTCGTTTGAAATGCTTTTCAATTTTATGGTGTTATAGCTCAGAATAATCAATAAATGCATGAAAAATAACAAATGAAGTCAGAAAGGGTTGAAAATTGATGATGTGGCTTTGAATGGTGCATTTTGAACACAGAAAAACTATGGAGTTCAAATAAGTTCAAAAAATGAAATCCCTTTGTAATAGACGAGTTTCCGTATGAATCCCTGATACTTCAAAAGAGATTGCCCGTTTTGTACACGAAGTGCATCCAGTTTTGGCCGTAGCCCTCTCTAGTTTCTTTCACATGCTATGTGGGTGAAATGATGATACCATTCCAACTTTCAACCTTTTCAGAGTTCATTTCAAATGCTTTTCAATTTCATGGTCTTATAGCTCAAAATAATCAGTAAATACATGAAAAATAACAAATGAAGTTAGAAAGGGTTGAAAATTGATGATGTGGCTTTGAATGGTCGATTTTGAACACAGAAAAACTATGGAGTTCAAATAAGTTCAATAAAATGAAATCCCTTTGTATCAGACAAGTTTCCCTATGAAACTCTGATACTTTGAAAGAGATTGTCCGTTTCGTACACGAAGTGCATCCAGTTTTTGCCGTAACCCTCTCTACTTTCTTGCACATGCTATGTGGGTGAAATGATGATACCATCCCAACTTTCAACCTTTTTAGAGTTCATTTCAAATGCTTTTTAATTTCATGGTCTTATAATTCAAAATAATCAGTAAATGCATGAAAAATAACAAATGAAGTCATAAAGGGTTGAAAATTGATGATGTAGCTTTTAATGGTGCATTTTGAACACAGAAAAACGATGGAGTTCAAATAAGTTCAAAAAAATGAAATCCCTTTGTAACAGACAAGTTTCCGTATGAAACCCTGATACTTCGAAAGAGATTGTCCGTTTTGTACACGAAGTGCAACCAGTTTTTGCCGTAACCCTCTCTACTTTCTTGCACATGCTATGTGGGTGAAATGATGATACCATGCCAACTTTCAACCTTTCCAGAGTTTATTTCAAATGATCTTCAATTTCATGGTCTCATAGCTCAAAATAATCAGTAAATGCATGAAAAATAGCAAATGAAGTCAGAAAGGGTTGAACATTGATGATTTGGCTTTGAATGGTGCATTTTGAACACAGAAAAACTCTGGAGTTCAAATAAGTTCAAAAGAAATGAAATCCCTATGTAACAGATGAGTTTCTGTATGAAACCCTGATACTTCGAAAGAGATTGTCCGTTTTGTACACGAAGTGCATCCAGTTTTTGCCGTAACCCTCTCTACTTTCTTGCACATGCTATGTGGGCGAAATGATGATACCATGCCAACTTTCAACCTTTTCAGTGTTCATTTCAAATGCTTTTCAATTTTATGGTGTTATAGCTCAAAATAATCAGTAAATGCATGAAAAATAACAAATGAAGTCAGAAAGGGTTGAAAATTGATGATGTGGCTTTGAATGGTGCATTTTGAACACATAAAAACTATGGAGTTCAAATAAGTTCAAAAAAATGAAATCCCTTTGTAATAGACGAGTTTCCGTATGAAACCCTGATACTTCAAAAGAGATTGTCCGTTTTGTACACGAAGTGAATCCAGTTTTTGCCGTAACCCTCTCTACTTTCTTGCACATGCTATGTGGGTGAAATGATGATACCATGCCAGCTTTCAACCTTTTCAGAGTTCATTTCAAATGCTTTTCAATTTCATGGTCTTATAGCTCAGAATAATCAGTAAATACATGAAAAATAACAAATGAAGTCAGAAAGGGTTGAAAATTGATGATGTGGCTTTGAATGGTGGATTTTGAACACGGAAAAACTATGGAGTTCAAATAAGTTCAAAAAAATGAAATCCCTTTGTAACAGACAAGTTTCCGTATGAAACCCTGATACTTCGAAAGAGATTGTCCGTTTTGTACACGAAGTGCATCCAGTTTTTGCCGTAACCCTCTCTACTTTCTTGCACATGCTATGTGGGCGAAATGATGATACCATGCCAACTTTCAACCTTTCCAGAGTTTATTTCAAATGACCTTCAATTTCATGGTCTCATAGCTCAAAATAATCAGTAATTGCATGAAAAATAACAAATGAAGTCAGAAAGGGTTGAAACTTGATGATGTGGCTTTGAATGGTGCATTTTGAACACAGAAAAACTATGGAGTTCAAATAAGTTCAAAAAAATGAAATCCCTTTGTAACAGACAAGTTTCCGTATGAAAACCTGATACTTCGAAAGAGATTGTCCGTTTTGTACACGAAGTGCATCCAGTTTTTGCCGTAACCCTCTCTACTTTTATTCACATGCTATGTGAGTGAAATTATGATACCATGCCAACTTTCAACCTTTTCAGAGTTCATTTCAAATGATTTTCAATTTTATGGTGTGATAGCTCAAAATAATCAGTAAATGCATGAAAAATAACAAGTGAAGTCAGAAAGGGTTGAAAATTGATGAATTGGCTTTGAATGGTGCATTTTAAACACCAAAAAACTTTGGAGTTCAAATAAGTTCAAAAGAAATGAAATCCCTTCATAACAGATGAGTTTCCGTATGAAACCCTAATACTTCGAAAGAGATTGTCCGTTTTGTACAAGAAGTGCATCCAGTTTTTGCCGTAACCCTCTCTACTTTCTTGCACATGCTATGTGGGCGAAATGATGATACCATGCCAACTTTTAACCTTTTCAGTGTTTGTTTGAAATGCTTTTCAATTTTATGGTGTTATAGCTCAAAATAATCAATAAATGCATGAAAAATAACAAATGAAGTCTGAAAGGGTTGAAAATTGATGATGTGGCTTTGAATGGTGCATTTTGAACACAAAAAAACTATGGAGTTCAAATAAGTTCAAAAAATGAAATCCCTTTGTAATAGACGAGTTTCCGTATGAAACCCTGATACTTCAAAAGAGATTGCCTGTTTTGTACACGAAGTGCATCCAGTTTTTGCCATAACCCTCTCTACTTTCTTGCACATGCTATGTGGGTGAAATGATGATACCATGCCAGCTTTCAACCTTTTCAGAGTTCATTTCAAATGCTTTTCAATTTCATGGTCTTATAGCTCAAAATAATCAGTAAATACATGAAAAATAACAAATGAAGTCAGAAAGGGTTGCAAATTGATGATGTGGCTTTGAATGGTGGATTTTGAACACAGAAAAACTATGGAGTTCAAATAAGTTCAATAAAATGAAATCCCTTTGTATCAGACAAGTTTCCCTGTGAAACATTGATACTTTGAAAGAGATTGTCCGTTTCGTACACGAAGTGCATCCAGTTTTTTCCGTAACCCTCTCTACTTTCTTGCACATGCTATGTGGGTGAAATGATGATACCATGCGAACTTTCAACCTTTTTAGAGTTCATTTCAAATGCTTTTTAATTTCATGGTCTTATAACTCAAAATAATCAGTAAATGCATGAAAAATAACAAATGATGTCAGAAAGGGTTGAAAATTGATGATGTAGCTTTTAATGGTGCATTTTGAACACAGAAAAACTATGGAGTTCAAATAAGTTCAAAAAAATGAAATCCCTTTGTAACAGACAAGTTTCCGTATGAAACCCTGATACTTCGAAAGAGATTATCCGTTTTGTACACGAAGTGCATCCAGTTTTTGCCGTAACCCTCTCTACTTTCTTACCCATGCTATGTGGGAGAAATGATGATACCATGCCAACTTTCAACCTTTCCAAAGTTTATTTCAAACGATCTTCAATTTCATGGTCTCATAGCTCAAAATAATCAGTAAATGCATGAAAAATAACAAATGAAGTCAGAAAGGGTTGAAAATTGATGATTTAGCTTTGAATGGTGCATTTTGAACACAGAAAAACTTTGGAGTTCAAATAAGTTCAAAAGAAATGAAATCCCTACGTAACTGATGAGTTTCTGTATGAAACCCTGATACTTCGAAAGAGATTGTCCGTTTTGTACACGAAGTGCATCCAGTTTTCGCCGTAACCCTCTCTACTTTCTTGCACATGCTATGTGGGTGAAATGATGATACCATGCCAACTTTCAACCTTTTCAGTGTTCATTTCAAATGCTTTTCAATTTTATGGTGTTATAGCTCAAAATAATCAGTAAATGCATGAAAAATAACAAATGAAGTCAGAAAGGGTTGAAAATTGATGATGTGGCTTTGAATGGTGCATTTTGAACACAGAAAAACTATGGAGTTCAAATAAGTTCCAAAAAATGAAATCCCTTTGTAATAGACGAGTTTCCGTATGAAACCCTGATACTTCAAAAGAGATTGTCCGTTTTGTACATGAAGTGAATCTAGTTTTTGCCGTAACCCTCTCTACTTTCTTGCACATGCTATATGGGTGAAATGATGATACCATGCCAGCTTTCAACCTTTTCAGAGTTTATTTCAAATGCTTTTCAATTTCATGGTCTCATAGCTCAAAATAATCAGTAAATGCATGCAAATTAACAAATGAAGTCAGAAAGGGTTGAAAATTGATGATGTGGCTTTGAATGGTGCATTGTGAACACAGAAAAACTATGGAGTTCAAATAAGTTCAAAAAAATGAAATCTCTTTGTAACAAACAAGATTCCGTATGAAACCCTGATACTTCGAAAGAGATTGTCCTTTTTGTACACGAAGTGCATCCATTTTTTGTTGTAACCCTCTCTACTTTTATGCACATGCTTTGTGGGTGAAATGATGATACCATGCCAACTTTCAACCTTTTCAGAGTTCATTTCAAATGATTTTCAATTTCATGGTCTCATAGCTCAAAATAATCAGTAAATGCATGAAATATAACAAAGGAAGTCAGAAACGGTTGGAAATTGATGATTTGGCTTTGAATGGTGCATTTTGAACACAGAAAAACTTTGGAGTTTAAATAAGTTCAAAAAAATGAAATCCCTTTGTATCAGACAAGTTTCCCTATGAAACACTGATACTTCGAAAGAGATTGTCCTTTTCGTACACGAAGTGCATCCAGTTTTTGTTGTAACCCTCTCTACTTTCTTGCACATGCTATGTGGGTGAAATGATGATACCATGCCAACTTTCAACCTTGTTAGAGTTCATTTCAAATGCTTTTTAATTTCATGGTTTTATAACTCAAAATAATCAGTAAATGCATGAAAAGTAACAAATAAAGTCAGAAAGGGTTGAAAATTGATGATGTGGCATTTAATGGTGCATTTAGAACAAAGAAAAACTATGGAGTTCAAATAATTTCAAAAAAATGAAATCCCTTTGTAATAGACAAGTTTCCGTATGAAACCCTGATACTTCAAAAGAGATTGTCCGTTTTCTACACGAAGTGAATTCAGTTTTTGCCGTAACCCTCTCTACTTTCTTGCACATGCTATGTGGGTGAAATGATGATACCATGCCAGCTTTCAACCTTTTCAGAGTTCATTTCAAATGCTTTTCAATTTCATGGTCTTATAGCTCAAAATAATCAGTAAATACATGAAAAATAACAAATGAAGTCCGAAAGGGTTGATAATTGATGATGTGGCTTTGAATGGTGGATTTTGAACACATAAAAACTATGGAGTTCAAATAAGTTCAATAAAATGAAATCCTTTTCTATCAGACAAGTTTCCCTATGAAACACTGATACTTCGAAAGAGATTGTCCTTTTCGTACATGAAGTGCATCCAGTTTTTGCCGTAACCCTCTCTACTTTCTTGCACATGCTATGTGGGTGAAATGATGATACCATCCTAACTTTCAACCTTTTTAGAGTTCATTTCAAATGCTTTTTAATTTCATGGTCTTATAACTCAAAATAATCAGTAAATGCATGAAAAATAACAAATGAAGTCAGAAAGGGTTGAAAATTGATGATGTGGCTTTTAATGGTGCATTGAGAACAAATAAAAACTATGGAGTTCAAATAAGTTCAAAAAATGAAATCCCTTTGTAACAGACAAGTTTCCGTATGAAACCCAGATACTTCGAAAGAGATTGTGCGTTTTGTACACGAAGTGCATCTAGTTTTTGCTGTAACCCTCTCTGCTTTCTTGCACATGCTATGTGGGTGAAATGATGATACCATGCCAACTTTTAACCTTTTCAGAGTTTATTTCAAATGATTTTCAATTTCATGGTCTCATAGCTCAAAATAATCAGTAAATGCATGAAAAAATAACAAATGAAGTCAGAAAGGGTTGAAAATTGATGAATTGGCTTTGAATGGTGCATTTTAAACACAGAAAAACTTTGGAGTTCAAATAAGTTCAAAAGAAATGAAATACCTTCGTAACATATGAGTTTCCATATGAAACGCTGATACTTCAAAAGAGATTGTCCGTTTTGTAGACGAAGTGCATCCACTTTTTTCCGTAACCCTCTCTACTTTCTTGCACATGCTATGTGGGAGAAATGATGATACCATGCCAACTTTTAACCTTTTAGAGTTCATTTCAAATGCTTTTCAATTTTATGGTGTTATAGCTCAAAATAATTAGTAAATGCAAGAAAAATAACAAATGAAGTCAGAAAGGGTTGAAAATTGATGATGTGGCTTTGAATGGTGCATTTTGAACACAGAAAAACTATGGAGTTCAAATAAGTTCAAAAAAATGAAATCCCTTTGTAATAGACGAGTTTCCGTATGAAACCCTGATACTTCGAAAGAGATTGTCCGTTTTGTACACGAAGTGCATCCAATTTTTGTCGTAACCCTCTCTACTTTCTTGCACATGCTATGTGGGTGAAATGATGATACCATGCCAACTTTCAACCTTTTCAGAGTTCATTTCAAATGCTTTTCAATTTCATGGTCTCATAGCTCAAAATAATCAGTAAATGCATGCAAATTAACAAATGAAGTCAGAAAGGGTTGAAAATTGATGATGTGGCTTTGAATGGTGCATTGTGAACACAGAAAAACTATGGAGTTCAAATAAGTTCAAAAAAATGAAATCTCTTTGTAACAAACAAGATTCCGTATGAAACCCTGATACTTCGAAAGAGATTGTCCTTTTTGTACACGAAGTGCATCCATTTTTTGTTGTAACCCTCTCTACTTTTATGCACATGCTTTGTGGGTGAAATGATGATACCATGCCAACTTTCAACCTTTTCAGAGTTCATTTCAAATGATTTTCAATTTCATGGTCTCATAGCTCAAAATAATCAGTAAATGCATGAAATATAACAAAGGAAGTCAGAAACGGTTGGAAATTGATGATTTGGCTTTGAATGGTGCATTTTGAACACAGAAAAACTTTGGAGTTTAAATAAGTTCAAAAAAATGAAATCCCTTCGTAACAGATGAGTTTCCGTATGAAACCCTGATACTTCAAAAGAGATTATCCGTTTTTGTACACGAAGTGCATCCAGTTTTTTCCGTAACCCTCTCTACTTTCTTGCACATGCTATGTGGGCGAAATGATGATACCATGCCAACTTTCAACCTATTCAGTGTTCATTTCAAATGCTTTTCAATTTTATGGTCTTATAGCTCAAAATAATCAGTAAATGCATGAAAAATAACAAATGAAGTCAGAAAGGGTTGAAAATTGATGATGTGGCTTTGAATGGTGGCTTTTGAACACAGAAAAACTATGGAGTTCAAATAAGTTCAACAAAATGAAATCCCTTTGTATCAGACGAGTTTACCTATGAAACACTGATACTTCGAAAGAGATTGTCCGTTTCGTACACGAAGTGCATCCAGTTTTTGCCGTAACCCTCTCTATTTTCTCGCACATGCTATGTGGGTGAAATGATGATACCATGCCAACTTTCAACCTTTTCAGATTTCATTTCAAATGCTTTTTAATTTCATGGTCTTATAACTCAAAATAATCAGTAAATGCATGAAAAATAACAAAAGTCAGAATGGGTTGAAAATTGATGATGTGGCTTTTAATGGTGCATTTTGAACACAAAAAAACTTTGGAGTTCAAATAACTTCAAGAAAATAAAATCCCTTTGTATCAGACGAGATTCCCTATGAAACTGTGATACTTCGAAAGAGATTCTCCGTTTCGTACACGAAGTGCATCCAGTTTTTGCCGTAACCCTCTCTACTTTCTTGCACGTGCTATGTGGGTGAAATGATTATACCATGCCAACTTTCAACCTTTTCAGAGTTCATTTCAAATGCTTTTCAATTTCATGGTCTCATAGCTCAAAATAATCAGTAAATGCTTGAAAAATTAACAAATGAAGTCAGAAAGGGTTGAAAATTGATGATGTGGCTTTGAATGGTGCATTGTGAACACAGAAAAACTATGGAGTTCAAATAAGTTCAAAAAAATGAAATCTCTTTGTAACAAACAAGATTCCGTATGAAACCCTGATACTTCGAAAGAGATTGTCCTTTTTGTACACGAAGTGCATCCATTTTTTGCCGTAACCCTCTCTACTTTTATGCACATGCTTTGTGGGTGAAATGATGATACCATGCCAACTTTCAACCTTTTCAGAGTTCATTTCAAATGATTTTCAATTTCATGGTCTCATAGCTCAAAATAATCAGTATGAAATATAACAAAGGAAGTCAGAAACGGTTGGAAATTGATGATTTGGCTTTGAATGGTGCATTTTGAAGACAGAAAAACTTTGGAGTTTAAATAAGTTCAAAAAAATGAAGTCCCTTCGTAACAGATGAGTTTCCGTATGAAACCCTGATACTTCAAAAGAGATTATCCGTTTTTGTACACGAAGTGCATCCAGTTTTTTCCGTAACCCTCTCTACTTTCTTGCACATGCTATGTGGGCGAAATGATGATACCATGCCAACTTTCAACCTATTCAGTGTTCATTTCAAATGCTTTTCAATTTTATGGTCTTATAGCTCAAAATAATCAGTAAATGCATGAAAAATAACAAATGAAGTCAGAAATGGTTGAAAATTGATGATGTGGCTTTGAATGGTGGCTTTTGAACACAGAAAAACTATGGAGTTCAAATAAGTTCAACAAAATAAAATCCCTTTGTAACAAACGAGTTTCCCTATGAAACTCTGATACTTCGAAAGAGATTCTCCGTTTCGTACACGAAGTGCATCCAGTTTTTGCCGTAACCCTCTCTACTTTCTTGCACGTGCTATGTGGGTGAAATGATTATACCATGCCAACTTTCAACCTTTTCAGAGTTCATTTCAAATGCTTTTCAATTTCATGGTCTCATAGCTCAAAATAATCAGTAAATGCTTGAAAAATTAACAAATGAAGTCAGAAAGGGTTGAAAATTGATGATGTGGCTTTTTATGGTGCATTTTGAACACCGAAAAACTATGGAGGTCAAATAAGTTCAAAAAAATGAAATCCCTTTGTAACAGACAAGTTTCCGTCTGAAACTCTGATACTTCGAAAGAGATTGTCCATTTTGTACACGAAGTGCATCCAGTTTTTGCCATAACCCTCTTTACTTTTTTGCACATGCTATGTGTGTGAAATGATGATACCATGCCAGCTGTCAACCTTTCAGAGTTCATTTCAAATGCTTTTCAATTTCATGGTCTCATAGCTCCAAATAATCAGTAAATGCATGAAAAATAACAAATGAAGTCAAAAAGGGTTGAAAATTGATGATGTGGCTTTGAATGGTGCATTTTGAATACAGAAAAACTATGGAGTTCAAATAAGTTCCAAAAAATGAAATCCCTTCATAACAGACAAGTTTCCATATGAAACCCTAATACTTCGAAAGAGATTGTCCGTTTTGTACACGAAGTGCATCCAGTTTTTGCCGTAACCCTCTTTACTTTCTTGCACATGCTATGTGGGCGAGATGATGATACCATGCCAACTTTCAACCTTTTCAGTGTTCATTTCAAATGATTTTCAATTTCATGGTCTCATAGCTCAAAATAATCAATAAATGCATGAAAAATAAAAAATGAAGTCAGAAAGGGTTGAAAATTGATGATGTGGCTTTGAATGGTGCATTTTGAACACAGAAAAACTATGGAGTTCAAATAAGTTCAAAAAAGTGAAATCCCTTTGTAATAGACGAGTTTCTGTATGAAACCCTGATACTTCGAAAGAGATTGTCCGTTTTGTACACGAAGTGAGTCCAGTTTTTGCCGTAACCCTATCTTCTTTCTTGCACATGGTATGTGGGCGAAATGATGATACCATGCCAACTTTCAACCTTTTCAGAGTTCATTTCAAATGCTTTTCAATTTCATGGTCTTATAGCTCAAAATAATCAGTAAATACATGAAAAATAACAAATGAAGTCAGAAAGGGTTGAAAATTGATGATGTGGCTTTTAATGGTGGATTTTGAATTCAGAAAAACTATGGAGTTCAAATAAGTTCAATAAAATGAAATCCCTTTGTATCAGACAAGTTTCCCTATGAAACACTGATACTTCGAAAGAGATTGTCCTTTTCGTACACGAAGTGCATCCAGTTTTTGCCGTAACCCTCTCTACTTTCTTGCACATGCTATGTGGGTGAAATGATGATACCATGCCAACTTTCAACCTTTTTAGAGTTCATTTCAAATGCTTTTCCATTTCATGGTCTCATAGCTCAAAATAATTAGTAAATGCATGAAAAATAACAAATGAAGTCCGAAAGGGTTGAAAATTGATGAATTGGCTTTGAATGGTGCATTTTAAACACAGAAAAACTTTGGAGTTCAAATAAGTTCAAAAGAAATGAAATACCTTCATAACAGATGAGTTTCCGTATGAAACCCTGATACTTCGAAAGAGATTGTCCGTCTTGTACACGAAGTGCATCCAGTTTTTGCCGTAACCCTCTCTACTTTCTTGCACATGCTATGTGGGAGAAATTATGATACAATGCCAACTTTTAACCTTTTTAGAGTTCATTTCAAATGCTTTTCAATTTTATGGTGTTATAGCTCAAAATAATCAGTAAATGCAAGAAAAATAACAAATGAAGTCAGAAAGGGTTGAAAATTTATGATGTGGCGTCGAATGGTGCATTTTGAACACAGAGAAACTATGGAGTTCAAATAAGTTCAAAAAAATGAAATCCCTTTGTAATAGACGAGTTTCCGTATGAAACCCTGATACTTCGAAAGAGATTGTCCGTTTTGTACACGAAGTGCATCCAATTTTTGCCGTAACCCTCTCTACTTTCTTGCACATGCTATGTGGGTGAAATGATGATACCATGCCAACTTTCAAGCTTTTCATAGTTCATTTCAAATGTTTTTCAATTTCGTGGTCTCATAGCTCAAAATAATCAGTAAATGCATGAAATATAACAAAGGAAGTTAGAAAGGGTTGGAAATTGATGATTTGGCTTTGAATGGTGCATTTTGAACACAGAAAAACTTTGGAGTTTAAATAAGTTCAAAAAAATGAAATCCCTTCGTAACAGATGAGTTTCCGTATGAAACCCTGATACTTCAAAAGAGATTATCCGTTTTTGCACACGAAGTGCATCCAGTTTTTGCCGTAACCCTCTCTACTTTCTTGCACATGCTATGTGGGCGAAATGATGATACCATGCCAACTTTCAACCTATTCAGTGTTCATTTCAAATGCTTTTCAATTTTATGGTCTTATAGCTCAAAATAATCAGTAAATGCATGAAAAATAACAAATGAAGTCGGAAAGGGTTGAAAATTGATGATGTGGCTTTGAATGGTGGATTTTGAACACAGAAAAACTATGGAGTACAAATAAGTTCAACAAAATGAAATCCCTTTGTATTAGACGAGTTTCCCTATGAAACACTGATACTTCGAAAGAGATTGTCCGTTTCGTACATGAAGTGCATCCAGTTTTTGCCGTAACCCTCTCTACTTTCTCGCACATGCTATGTGGGTGAAATGATGATACCATGCCAACTTTCAACCTTTTCAGATTTCATTTCAAATGCTTTTTAATTTCATGGTCTAATAACTCAAAATAATCAGTAAATGCATGAAAAATAACAAAAGTCAGAATGGGTTGAAAATTGATGATGTGGCTTTCAATGGTGCATTTTGAACGCAGAAAAACTATGGAGTTCAAATAAGTTCAACAAAATAAAATCCCATTGTATCAGACGAGTTTCTCTATGAAACACTAATACTTCAAAAGAGATTGTCCGTTTCGTACACGAAGTGCATCCAGTTTTTGCCGTAACCCTCTCTACTTTCTTGTACATGCTATGTGGGTGAAATGATGACACCATGCCAACTTTCAACCTTTTCAGAGTTCATTTCAAATGCTTTTTTATTTCATGGTCTTATAACTCAAAATAATCAGTAAATGCATGAAAAATAACAAAAGTCAGAATGGGTTGAAAATTGATGATGTGGCTTTTAATGGTGCATTTTGAACACAGAAAAACTATGGAGTTCAAATAACTTCAACAAAATAAAATCCCTTTGTAAGAGACGAGTTTCCCTATGAAACTCCGATACTTTGAAAGAGATTCTCCGTTTCGTACACGAAGTGCATCTAGTTTTTGCCGTAACCCTCTCTACTTTCTTGCACATGCTATGTGGGTGAAATGATTATACCATGCCAACTGTCAACCTTTTCAGAGTTCATTTCAAATGCTTTTCAATTTCATGGTCTCATAGCTCAAAATAATCAGTAAATGCATGAAAAATTAACAAATGAAGTCAGAAAGGGTTGAAAATGATGATGTGGCTTTTAATGGTGCATTTTGAACACCGAAAAACTATGGAGTTCAAATAAGTTCAAAAAAATGAAATCCCTTTGTAACAGACAAGTTTCCGTCTGAAACTCTGATACTTCGAAAGAGATTGTCCATTTTGTACACGAAGTGCATCCAGTTTTTGCCATAACCCTCTTTACTTTCTTGCACATGGTATGTGTGTGAAATGATGATACCATGCCAGCTGTCAACCTTTCAGAGTTCATTTCAAATGCTTTTCAATTTCATGGTCTCATAGCTCAAAATAATCAGTAAATGCATGAAAAATAACAAATGAAGTCAAAAAGGGTTGAAAATTGATGATGTGGCTTTGAATGGTGCATTTTGAATACAGAAAAACTATCGAGTTCAAATAAGTTCCAAAAAATGAAATCCCTTCATAACAGACAAGTTTCCATATGAAACCCTAATACTTCGAAAGAGATTGTCCGTTTTGTACACGAAGTGCATCCAGTTTTTGCCGTAACTCTCTTTACTTTCTTGCACATGCTATGTGGGCGAAATGATGATACCATGCCAACTTTCAACCTTTTCAGTGTTCATTTCAAATGATTTTCAATTTCATGGTCTCATAGCTCAAAATAATCAGTAAATGCATGAAAAATAATAAATGAAGTCAGAAAGGGTTGAAAATTGATGATGTGGCTTTGACTGGTGCATTTTGAACACAGAAAAACTATGGAGTTCAAATAAGTTCAAAAAAATGAAATCCCTTTGTAATAGACGAGTTTCCGTATGAAACCCTGATACTTCCAAAGAGATTGTCCGTTTTGTACACGAAGTGAATCCAGTTTTTGCCGTAACCCTATCTTCTTTCTTGCACATGCTATGTGGGTGAAATGATGATACCATGCCAACTTTCAACCTTTTCAGAGTTCATTTCAAATGCTTTTCAATTTCATGGTCTTATAGCTCAAAATAATTAGTAAATACATGAAAAATAACAAATGAAGTCGGAAAGGGTTGAAAATTGATGATGTGGCTTTGAATGGTGGATTTTGAATTCAGAAAAACTATGGAGTTCAAATAAGTTCAATAAAATGAAATCCCTTTGTATCAGACAAGTTTCCCTATGAAACACTGATACTTCGAAAGAGATTGTCCTTTTCGTACACGAAGTGCATCCAGTTTTTTCCGTAACCCTCTCTACTTTCTTGCACATGCTATGTGGGTGAAATGATTATACCATGCCAACTTTCAACCTTTTCAGAGTTCATTTCAAATGCTTTTCAATTTCATGGTCTCGTAGATCAAAATAATCAGTAAATGCATGAAAAATTAACAAATGAAGTCAGAAAGGGTTGAAAATTGATGATGTGGCTTTTAATGGTGCATTTTGAACACCGAAAAACTATGGAGTTCAAATAAGTTCAAAAAATGAAATCTCTTTGTAACAGACAAGTTTCCGTCTGAAACTCTGATACTTCGAAACAGATTGTCCATTTTGTACACGAAGTGCATCCAGTTTTTGCCATAACCCTCTTTACTTTCTTGCACATGCTATGTGTGTGAAATGATGATACCATGCCAGCTGTCAACCTTTCAGAGTTCATTTCAAATGCTTTTCAATTTCATGGTCTCATAGCTCAAAATAATCAGTAAATGCATGAAAAATAACAAATGAAGTCAAAAAGGGTTGAAAATTGATGATGTGGCTTTGAATGGTGCATTTTGAATACAAAAAAACTATGGAGTTCAAATAAGTTCCAATAAATGAAATCCCTTCATAACAGACAAGTTTCCATATGAAACCCTAATACTTCGAAAGAGATTGTCCGTTTTGTACACGAAGTGCATCCAGTTTTTGCCGTAACTCTCTTTACTTTCTTGCACATGCTATGTGGGCGAAATGATGATACCATGCCAACTTTCAACCTTTTCGGTGTTCATTTCAAATGATTTTCAATTTCATGGTCTCATAGCTCAAAATAATCAGTAAATGCATGAAAAATAATAAATGAAGTCAGAAAGGGTTGAAAGTTGATGATGTGGCTTTGACTGGTGCATTTTCAACACAGAAAAACTATGGAGTTCAAATAAGTTCAAAAAAATGAAATCCCTTCATAACAGACAAGTTTCCTTATGAAACCCTAATACTTCGAAGGAGATTTTCTGTTTTGTACATGAAGTGCATCCAGTTTTTGCCGTAACCCTCTTTACTTTCTTGCACATGCTATGTGGGCGAAATGATGATACCATGCCAACTTTCAACCTTTTCAGTGTTCATTTCAAATGATTTTCAATTTCATGGTCTCGTAGCTCAAAATAATCAGTAAATGCATGAAAAATAATAAATGAAGTGAGAAAGGGTTGAAAATTGATGATGTGGCTTTGACTGGTGCATATTGAACACAGAAAAACTATGGAGTTCAAATAAGTTCAAAAAAATGAAATCCCTTTGTAATAGACGAGTTTCCGTATGAAACCCTGATACTTCGAAAGAGATTGTCCGTTTTGTACACGAAGTGAATCCAGTTTTTGCCGTAACCCTATCTTCTTTCTTGCACATGCTATGTGGGTGAAATGATGAT
This sequence comes from Triticum dicoccoides, assembly GCF_002162155.2. NCBI lineage: Eukaryota > Viridiplantae > Streptophyta > Magnoliopsida > Poales > Poaceae > Triticum > Triticum dicoccoides. Next base: position 26,736,100 of record NC_041391.1, read on the forward strand.
ACCATGCCAACTTTCAACCTTTTCAGAGTTCATTTCAAATGCTTTTCAATTTCATGGTCATATAGCTCAAAATAATCAGTAAATACATGAAAAATAACAAATGAAGTTAGAAAGGGTTGAAAATTGATGATGTGGCTTTGAATGGTGGATTTTGAATTCAGAAAAACTATGGAGTTCAAATAAGTTCAATAAAATGAAATCCCTTTGTATCAGACAAGTTTCCCAATGAAACACTGATACTTCGAAAGAGATTGTCCTTTTCGTACACGAAGTGCATCCAGTTTTTTCCGTAACCCTCTCGACTTTCTTGCACATGCTATGTGGGTGAAATGATGATACCATGCCAACTTTCGACCTTTTTAGAGTTCATTTCAAATGCTTTTTAATTTCATGGTCTTATAACTCAAAATAATCAGTAAATGCATGAAAAATAACAAATGAAGTCAGAAAGGGTTGACTGGTGCATTTTGAACAAAGAAAAACTATGGAGTTCAAATAAGTTCAAAAAAATAAAATCCCTTTGTAACAGACAAGTTTCCGTATGAAACCCAGATACTTCGAAAGCGATTGTCCGTTTTGTACACGAAGTGCAGCCAATTTTCGCCGTAACCCTCTCTACTTTCTTGCACATGCTATGTGGGAGAAATGATGATACCATGCCAACTTTCAACCTTTTTAGTGTTCATTTCAAATGCTTTTCAATTTTATGGTGTTATAGCTCAAAATAATCAATAAATGCATGAATAATAACAAATGAAGTCAGAAAGGGTTGAAAATTGATGATGTGACTTCGAATGGTGCATTTTGAACACAGAAAAACTATGGAGTTTAAATAAGTTCAAAAAAATGAAATCCCTTTGTAATAGACAAGTTTCCGTATGAAACCCTGATACTTCGAAAGAGATTGTCCGTTTTGTACACGAAGTGCATTCAATTTTTGCCGTAACCCTCTCTACTTTCTTGCACATGCTATGTGGGTGAAATGATGATACCATCCCAACTTTCAACCTTTTCAGAGTTCATTTCAAATGCTTTTCAATTTCATGGTCTCATAGCTCAAAATAATCAGTAAATGCATGACAATTAACAAATGAAGTAAGAAAGGGATGAAAATTGGTGATGTGGCTTTGAATGGTGCATTTTGAACACAGAAAAACTATGGAGTTCAAATAACATCAAAAAAGTGAAATCCCTTTGTAACAAACAAGATTCCGTATGAAACCCTGATACTGCGAAAGAGATTGTCCTTTTTGTACACGAAGTGCATCCATTTTTTGCTGTAACCTTCTTCTACTTTTATGCACATGCTATGTGGGTGAAATGATGATACCATGCCAACTTTCAACCTTTTTAGAGTTCATTTCAAATGATTTTCAATTTCATGGTTTCATAGCTCATAATAATCAGTAAATGCATGAAATATAACAAATGAAGTCATAAAGGGTTGAAAATTGATGATTGGGATTTGAATGGTGCATTTTGAACACAGAAAAACTATAGAGTTCAGATAAGTTTTACAAAATAAAATCCCTTTGTAACAGACGAGTTTCCCTATGAAACTCTCATACTTCGAAAGAGATTGTCTGTTTTGTACACGAAGTGCATCCAGTTTTTGCCGTAACCCTCTTTACTTTCTTGCACATGCTATGTGGGTGAAATGATGATACCATGCCAGCTTTCAACCTTTTCAGTTTTTATTTCAAATGCTTTTCAATTTTATGGTCTTATAGCTCAAAATAATCAGTAAATGCACGAAAAATAACAAATGAAGTCAGAAAGGGTTGAAAATTGATGATGTGGCATTGAATGGTGGATTTTGAACACAGAAAAACTATAGAGTTCAAATAAGTTGAACAAAATGAAATCTCTTTGTATCAGACGAGTTTCGCTATGAGACAGTAATACTTCAAAAGAGATTGTTCGTTTCGTACACGAAGTGCATCCAGTTTTTGCCGTAACCCTCTCTACTTTCTTGCACATGCTATGTGGGTGAAATGATGATACCATGCCAACTTTCAACCTTTTCAAAGTCCATTTCAAATGCTTTTTAATTTCATGGTGTTATAACTCAAAATAATCAGTGAATGCATGAAAAATAACAAAAGTCAGAATGGGTTGAAAATTGATGATGTGACTTTTAATGGTGCATTTTGAACATAAAAAACTATGGAGTTCAAATAAGTTCAACAGAATAAAATCCCTTTGTAACAGACGAGTTTCCCTATGAAACTCTCATACTTCGAAAGAGATTGTCTGTTTTGTACACGAAGTGCATCCAGTTTTTGTCGTAACCCTCTTTACTTTCTTGCACATGCTATGTGGGTGAAATGATGATACCATGCCAGCTTTCAACCTTTCAGAGTTCATTTCAAATGCTTTTCAATTTCATGGTCTCATAGCTCAAAATAATCAGTAAATGCATGAAAAATAACAAATGAAGTCAGAAAGGGTTGAAAATTGATGATGTGGCATTGAATGGTGCATTTTGAATACAGAAAAACTATGTAGTTCAAATAACTTCCAAAAAATGAAATCCCTTCGTAAACGATGAGTTTCCATATGAAACCCTGATACTTTGAAAGAGATTGTCCGTTTTGTACACGAAGTGCATCCAGTTTTTGCCGTAACCCTCTCTACTTTCTTGCACATGCTATGTGGGAGAAATGATGATACCATGCCAACTTTCAACCTTTTCAGAGTTTATTTCAAATGATTTTCAATTTCATGGTCTTATAGCTCAATATAATCAGTAAATGCATGAAAAATAACAAATGAAGTTAGAAAGGGTTGAAAATTGATGATGTGGATTTGAATGGTGCATTTTGAACATAGAAAAACTACGGAGTTCAAATGAGTTCAGAAAAATGAAATCCCTTTGTAACAGACGAGTTCCCCTATGAAACCTTGATACTTCGAAAGAGCTTGTCCGTTTTGTACACGAAGTGCATCAAGTTTTCGCCGTAACCCTCTCTACTTTCTTGCACATGCTATGTGGGTGAAATGATGATACCATGCCAACTTTCAACCTTTTCAGAGTTCATTTCAAATGATTTTCAATTTCATGGTCTCATAGCTCATAATAATCAGTAAATGCATGAAATATAACAAATGAAGTCATAAAGGGTTGAAAATTGATGATTTGGCTTTGAATGGTGCATTTTGAACACAGAAAAACTTTAAAGTTTCAATAAGTTCAAAAAAATGAAATCCCTTCGTAACAGATGAGTTTCCGTATGAAACCCTAATACTTCGAAAGAGATTGTCCGTTTTTGTACACGAAGTGCATCCAGTTTTTGCCGTAACCCTCTCTACTTTCTTGCACATGCTATGTGGACGAAATGATGATACCATGCCAACTTTCAACCTTTTCAGTGTTCATTTCAAATGCTTTTCAATTTTATGGTCTTATAGCTCAAAATAATAAGTAAATGCACGAAAAATAACAAATGAAGTCAGAAAGGGTTGAAAATTGATGATGTGGCTTTGAATGGTGGATTTTGAACCCAGAAAAACTATGGAGTTCAAATAACTTCAAAAAAATGAAATCCCTTTGTAACAAACAAGATTCCGTATGAAACCCTGATACTCCGAAAGAGATTGTCCTTTTTGTACACGAAGTGCATCCATTTTTTGCCGTAACCCTCTCTACTTTTATGCACATGCTATGTGGGTGAAATGATGATACCATGCCAACTTTCAACCATTTCAGAGTTCATTTCAAATGATTTTCAATTTCATGGTCTCACAGCTCATAATAATCAGTAAATGCATGAAATATAACAAATGAAGTCATAAAGGGTTGAAAATTGATGATTTGGCTTTGAATGGTGCATTTTGAACACAGAAAAACTTTAGAGTTTAAATAAGTTCAAAAAAATGAAATCCCTTCGTAACAAATGAGTTTCCGTATGAAACCCTGATACTTCGAAAGAGATTCTCCGTTTTTGTACACGAAGTGCATCCAGTTTTTGCCGTAACCCTCTCTACTTTCTTGCACATGCTATGTGGGCGAAGTAATGATACCATGCCAACTTTCAACCTTTTCAGTGTTCATTTCAAATGCTTTTCAATTTTATGGTCTTATAGCTCAAAATAATCAGTAAATGGACAAAAAATAACAAATGAAGTCAGAAAGGGTTGAAAATTGATGATGTGGCTAGGAATGGTGGATTTTGAACACAGAAAAACTATGGAGTTCAAATAAGTTCAACAAAATGAAATCTCTTTGTATCAGACGAGTTTCGCTATGAAACACTAATACTTCAAAAGAGATTGTCCATTTCGTACACGAAGTGCATCCAGTTTTTGCCGTAACCCTCTCTACTTTATTGCACATGCTATGTGGGTGAAATGATGATACCATGCCAACTTTCAACCTTTTCAGAGTTCATTTCAAATGCTTTTTAATTTGATGGTCTTATAACTCAAAATAATCAGTGAATGCATGAAAAATAACAAAAGTCAGAATGGGTTGAAAATTGATGATGTGGCTTTTAATGGTGCATTCTGAACATAGAAAAACTATGGAGTTCAAATAAGTTCAACAAAATAAAATCCCTTTGTAACAGACGAGTTTCCCTATGAAACTCTCATACTTCGAAAGAGATTGTCTGTTTTGTACACGAAGTGCATCCAGTTTTTGCCGTAACCCTCTTTACTTTCTTGCACATGCTATGTGGGTGAAATGATGATACCATGCCAGCTTTCAACCTTTCAGAGTTCATTTCAAATGCTTTTCAATTTCATGGTCTCATAGCTCAAAATAATCAGTAAATGCATGAAAAATAACACATGAACTCAGAAAGGGTTGAAAATTGATGATGTGGCATTGAATGGTGCATTTTGAATACAGAAAAACTATGTAGTTCAAATAACTTCAAAAAAATGAAATCCCTTCGTAATAGATGAGTTTCCATATGAAACCTTGATACTTCGAAAGAGATTGTCCGTTTTGTACACGAAGTGCATCCAGTTTTTGCCGTAACCCTCTCTACTTTCTTGCACATGCTATGTGGGAGAAATGATGATACCATGCCAACTTTCAACCTTTTCAGAGTTTATTTCAAATGATTTTCAATTTCATGGTCTTATAGCTCAAAATAATCAGTAAATGCATGAAAAATAACAAATGAAGTTAGAAAGGGTTGAAAATTGATGATGTGGATTTGAATGGAGCATTTTGAACATAGAAAAAATATGGTGTTCAAATAAGTTCAGAAAAATGAAATCCCTTTGTAACAGACGAGTTCCCCTATGAAACCTTGATACTTCGAAAGAGATTGTCCGTTTTGTACACGAAGTGCATCAAGTTTTCACAGTAACCCTCTCTACTTTCTTGCACATGCTATGTGGGTGAAATGATGATACCATGCCAACTTTCAACCTTTTCAGAGTTCATTTCAAATGATTTTCAATTTCATGGTCTCATAGCTCATAATAATCAGTAAATGCATGAAATATAACAAATGAAGTCATAAAGGGTTGAAAATTGATGATTTGGCTTTGAATGGTGCATTTTGAATACAGAAAAACTATGGAGTTCAAATAAGTTCAAGAAATGAAATCCCTTCGTAACAGACGAGTTTCCCTATGAAACTCTGATACTTCGAAAGAGATTGTCCTTTTCGTACACGAAGTGCATCCATTTTTTGCCGTAACCCTCTTCTACTTTTATGCACATGCTATGTGGGTGAAATGATGATACCATGCCAACTTTCAACCTTTTCAGAGTTCATTTCAAATGATTTTCAATTTCATGGTGTCATAGCTCATAATAATCAGTAAATGCATGAAATATAACAAATGAAGTCATAAAGGGTTGAAAATTGATGATTTGGCTTTTAATGGTGCATTTTGAACACAGAAAAACTTTAGAGTTTAAATAAGTTCAAAAAAATGAAATCCCTTCGTAACAGATGAGTTTCCGTATGAAACCCTGATACTTCGAAAGAGATTGTCCGTTTTTGTACACGAAGTGCATCCAGTTTTTTCCGTAACCCTCTCTACTTTCTTGCACATGCTATGTGGGCGAAATGATGATACCATGCCAACTTTCAACCTTTTCAGTGTTCATTTCAAATGCTTTTCAATTTTATGGTCTTATAGCTCAAAATAATAAGTAAATGCACGAAAAATAACAAATGAAGTCAGAAAGGGTTGAAAATTGATGATGTGGTTTTGAATGGTGGATTTTGAACACAGAAAAACTATGGAGTTCAAATAAGTTCAACAAAATGAAATCTCTTTGTATCAGACGAGTTTCGCTATGAAACACTGATACTTTAAAAGAGATTATCCGTTTTGTACACGAAGTGCATCCAGTTTTTGCCGTAACCCTCTCTACTTTCTTGCACATGCTATGTGGGTGAAATGATGATACCATGCCAACTTTCTCACTTTTCAGAGTTCATTTCAAATGCTTTTTAATTTCATGGTCCTATAACTCAAAATAATCAGTAAATGCATGAAAAATAACAAAAGTCAGAATGGGTTGAAAATTGATGATGTGGCATTTAATGGTGCATTTTGAACACAGAAAAACTATGGAGTTCAAATAAGTTCAACAAAATAAAATCCCTTTGTAACAGACGAGTTTCCCTATGAAACTCTGATACTTCGAAAGAGATTGTCTGTTTTGTACACGAAGTGCATCCAGTTTTTGCCGTAACCCTCTCTACTTTCTTGCACATGCTATGTGGGTGAAATGATGATACCATGCCAACTTTCAACCTTTTCAGAGTTCATTTCAAATGCTTTTCAATTTCATGGTCTCCTAGCTCAAAATAATTAGTAAATGCATGAAAAAATTAACAAATGAAGTCAGAAAGGGTTGAAAATTAATGATGTGGCTTTTAATGGTGCATGTTGAACACCGAAAAACTATGGAGTTCAAATAAGTTCAAAAAAATGAAATCCCTTTGTAACAGACAAGTTTCCGTATGAAACCCTGATACTTCGAAAGAGATTGTCCAGTTTGTACACGAAGTGCATCCAGTTTTTGCCGTAACCCTCTTTACTTTCTTGCACATGCTATGTGGGTGAAATGATGATACCATGCCAGCTTTCAACCTTTTAGAGTTCATTTCAAATGCTTTTCAATTTCATGGTCTCATAGCTCAAAATAATCAGTAAATGCATGAAAAATAACAAATGAAGTCAGAAAGTGTTGAAAATTGATGATGTGGCTTTGAATGGTGCACTTTGAATACAGAAAAACTATGGAGTTCAAATAACTTCAAAAAAATGAAATCTCTTCGTAACAGATGAGTTTCCATATAAACCCTGATACTTCGAAAGGGATTGTCCGTTTTGTACACGAAGTGCATCCAGTTTTTGCCGTAACCCTCTCTACTTTCTTGCACATGCTATGTGGGAGAAATAATGATACCATGCCAACTTTCAACCTTTTCGGAGTTTATTTCAAATGATTTTAAATTTCATGGTCTTATAGCTCAAAATAATCAGTAAATGCATGAAAAATAACAAATGAAGTTAGAAAGGGTTGAAAATTGATGATGTGGCTTTGAATGGTGCATTTTGAACATAGAAAAACTATGGAGTTCAAATAAGTTCAGAAAAATGAAATCCCTTTGTAACAGACGAGTTTCCCTATGAAACCTTGATACTTCGAAAGAGATTGTCCGTTTTGTACACGAAGTGCAGCAAGTTTTCGCCGTAATCCTCTCTACTTTCTTGCACATGCTATGTGGGTGAAATGACGATACCATGTGTGACGCCCCCGATTCAATCGTACACTAATCATGCACGCAAATGTGTACGATCAAGATCAGGGACTCACGGGAAGATATCACAACACAACTCTAAAACATAAAATAAGTCATACAAGCATCATAATACAAGCCAGGGGCCTCGAGGGCTCGAATACAAGTGCTCGATCATAGACGAGTCAGCGGAAGCAACAATATCTGAGTACAGACATAAGTTAAACAAGTTGCCATAAGATGGCTAGCACAAACTGGGATACAGATCGAAAGAGGCGTAGGCCTCCTGCCTGGGATCCTCCTAAACTACTCCAGGTCGTCATCAGCGGGCAGCACGTAGTAGTAGGCACCTCCAGTGTAGTAGGGGTCGTCCTCGACGGTGGCGTCTGGCTCCTGGACTCCAGCATCTGGTTGCGACAACCAGAAAGGAAGGAAAAGGGGAAAAAAGGGGGGAGAAAGCAACCGTGAGTACTCATCCAAAGTACTCGCAAGCAAGGAACTACACTACATATGCATGGGTATATGTGTAAAGGGCCATATCAGTGGACTGAACTGCAGAATGCCAGAATAAGAGGGGGATAGCTAGTCTTATCGAAGAATACGCTTCTGGTCACCTTCGTCTTGCAACAGGCAGAAGAGGGTAGGTCGAAGTCCTCCAAGTAGCATCTCCAAGTAACATCTCATAGCATAATCCTACCCGGCGATCCCCTCCTCATATCCCTGAGGTAGAGCGACCACCGGTTGTATCTGGCACTTGGAAGGGTGTGTTTTATTAAGTATCCGGTTCTAGTTGTCATAAGGTCAAGGTACAACTCCAAGTCGTCCTGTTACCGAACATCACGACTATTCGAATAGATTAACTTCCCTGCAGGGGTGCACCACATAACCCAACACGCTCGATCCCATTTGGCCGGACACACTTTCCTGGGTCATGCCCGGCCTCGGAAGATCAACACGTCGCAGCCCCACCTAGGCACAACAGAGAGGCCAGCACGCCGGTCTAAACCTAAGCGCACAGGGGTCTGGGCCCATCGCCCATAGCACACCTGCACGTTGCGAGGGCGACCGAAAGCAGACCTAGCCTAGTGGCGTTCCAGTCCAATTCGGCGCGCGCCGCTCCGTCGCTGACGTCTGAAGTGCTTCGGCTGATACCACGACGTCGGGATACCCATAACTACTCCCACGTAGATGGTTAGTGCGTATAGGCTCGTAGCCGACTCAGATCAAATACCAAGATCTCGTTAAGCGTGTTAAGTATCCGCGAACGCCGAACAGGGCCAGGCCCACCTGTCTCCTAGGTGGTCTCAACCTGCCCTGTCGCTCCGCCACAAAGTAACAGTCGAGGGCCGTCGGGAACCCAGGCCCACCTCTACCGGGATGGAGCCACCTGTCCTTTTAGCCCCCTTATCCGAATCACTTGCGGGTACTCAACGAGCTGACCCGACTTTAGTCACCATCTGTATAGTATGTAAGTATGTATAGTATATACCCGTGATCACCTCCCAAGTGATCACGGCCCGATAGTATAGCAAGGCAGACTGACAAGAATGTAGGGCCAATGATGATAAACTAGCATCCTATACTAAGCATTTAGGATTGCAGGTAAGGTATCAACAGATGTAGCGACAATGTCAGGCTATGCATCAGAATAGGATTAACGAAAGCAATAACATGCTACACTACTCTAATGCAAGCATTATAGAGGAGAATAGGCGATATCTGGTGATCAAGGGGGGCGCTTGCCTGGTTGCTCTGGCAAGAGAGAGGGGTCGTCAACTTCGTAGTCGAACTGGTCAGCAGCAGCGTCGGTCTCGTAGTCTACCGGAGAGAAGAGGGGGAAGAAATAATGAATACAGAGCAAACAAAGCATCACAAAATATAACAAGGCAATACGCGGTGTTCGGTGTGCCCTAACGCGGTAGTAGGTGATACCGGTGAAGGGGGGAAAACATCCGGGAAAGTATTCCCGGTGTTTCGTGTTCTCGGGCAGAGGAGCCGGAGGGGGAAAGTTGCGAGTTCGATAGGTTAGGGGTGTGTGGCGGACGAACGGGTTGCGTATCCGGATTCGTCTCGTCGTTCTGAGCAACTTTCATGTTGAAAATATTTTAATCCGAGTTACGGATTAAAAGATATGATTTTTAAAAGATTTTAACAATTTTGGAATTTAATTATTTATTTAATTAATTCGCAAAAATGAATTTATGACGTCAGCATGATGTCATGCTGACGTCAGCAGTCAACAGGGGTTGACTGAGTCAACCCTGACAGGTGGGTCCCGTTCGTCAGTGACTGTTAACTAATTACCCTAGTTTAGTTTAATTAACAGTAGTTAATTAGGTTAATTAGCCATTAGGTTAATTAATCAGGATTAATTAAATTAATTATTTACTTAATTAATTAATTAATTAATGTTTTAATTATTTTAGTTATTATTCATTTATTTTTTTAATATATTTATTTATTTATTTTATTATTTTTATTAATTTTCTTTTTTTATTATTATTTATTTTATTTTTAAAAAAAAAAACGTTATGGGGCGGGGCCCCCTAGTCAGTGGCCCGGGGGGGCTAGCGGGCACAGGGCGGTGCGGGTTCGGGCGCAACCCGCACCCGTTCGTTCGGGCGCACGCCCAGGAGGGGGGGCGGAGCCGGCAGGGCGAGGGGAGCAGGGGAGGCCGGTGGCCACGGCAGGGCGAGGGGAGCAGGGGCGCGGCCAGGGGCAGCGGTGACGGACGCCGTTGGAGCCGCGAGTACAG
>NC_041391.1:26747922-26755416 GCF_002162155.2 Triticum dicoccoides
GAGATAAGGAGTAGTGGGGGAGTGGCCGGCTGGGCCTGGTGGCTTGGCCCAGTGGGGGGTTGTGGCCTGCTGGGCCGAAGCCCAGTGGGGGGGGGTTGCCTTCTCTTTTTTTTCAGCTTTGTTTTCTGTTTTCTTTTCTTTATCTATTTTCTTTTAATTTCTGTTTTATAAAATATAAATACAACTCCTAATTTAATGTTATAATTTATTCTACTACCCCAAAAGTTTGACACCTAATTAAAACAGTTTGCATTATTATTATTTTTAAAAAGGCATTTAATTAATTGTCATAGTTGCTATTTTAATTAGTTTAGAGCCTTTAAACATTTTATAAAATTTGTGGTTTCTCCACTAGTATTACCCATGATTTATTTGACTCATTTTGGACATTTTAGTTTTAATGTTTGAAAACTTTTGGTTGTTCGCCTAAATCTCAAATTTGAATTTGAATCATTTTCGAACTAACGCGAGATTAGCGACAGTAACGGAGGTGACGTGGTGTCATTAGCAGAGGTTACTATAGCTTGATTATTCGGGCGTCACAATTCTCCTCCACTACAAGAAATCTCGTCCCGAGATTTAAGAGGGGAGCAAGGGGGAAAGGTCTGGTTACGATAATCTAACGGATCTTCTCGAAGAAGTTAATCCCTTTCGTAGATGTCTTCAATCCTTTATTCCGATGCATCATGATAAAATGGTCATCATTTCTTCGGGAACTCCATCGTACTTATGAAAGATAAGGGCCAGCTCACTATGACATAAAGCTTTTAAGGGAAACAATCTGGGGCTAACCCATGAATTAGTATAAGATTATCTCTCGAGTTGAACGTATGAAATACCTCGAGAGTAAGGTACGAAGGTACCATAATAGGCTCCAAGCGGGTGAGAAAGGGGTTCAGAGTAGCGAGAGTAAGTATCGCGTCTGATACCAGAATAGATCACTATGACGGTGGCCCGTGAATTACATACGAGTCCACGCGGGAGGAATAACTTTGGGAACAGGGGGTGTATAGGAGAGTCTGGTTCCGATCCTGTGGAACTGTGGCTTATGGGCCCACCATGTGGTTAAAAGTAGAAAGGTTGGTGACATCTTGCACGATCATGTAAGCTAGGCATGTCAGAGGAGAGTCTGAGGGTCATGTCGGCAACAACATAGGTACCAAGGGCGAGGGTTGAAGAGAACCATTTTCCTGCTCGTTGAACGAGGCGGACCAATAGGCAAGGTTCTCGTCCATCAGTGGTTACCGGAATGTCATCAACAATAGTAATAGGGTCTTACTTACAGAGTGGTACAACGAGGTGCTTACCTAAGCAGGGGATTATCACTGCTTAGATTATATAGGTCACAAGAAGGGTCAAACAGACCCATGGAAAGGAAAATGTGATCATTAGGTTAAACAGAACAATGGAAAGGAAAAATGTGTTTAAACACATATTTCGGGGGTATATCCTTCCCAAGGATAAGCAGAGCATGATATCCATGACAGGATATAATGTAGAAAACCCTTTAGTTAAGGGGAGAGAAATTTCATGACATTACCCATACAACGGTGTTCGGATAATTGAGCAAGAAACATTTAGCATTGGGCTTCGGATGTTCTTGTTGAAAATCAGAGTATCGCAGACATGCTTCGAGATAGCATTGACATGGCCTTCAGGTGAAGATCAGACTTTGGAATCACGAAGGATCCATCTGGAATAACTTGTAGAATCAGTATTACAATTCCCTCATGGATGAATGGATAACCCTGCTGAAAAGAAATCTATAATGATAGGTCCTCCAGCCGGGGGGGGGGTGCTAGGTATGACATCATGCTACCGGGTCATCAAGGATCAACATCATAACTCTCTGAAAGTTGTCCCAACCATCTTAGCTGACCGGGATTCGGATCCGATTGGTGTCAGGATACCCCAGACTTAGGATACCTGAGAAGAAAAGGATGCAACGCAAATAGACGAGATGACATTGTAAGATTCTCGAGGAAATGGACTATGAAGTGATTTCTGTTAACAAGAGTCCATCATTAACCCAAGGAGAGGATAAGGAGGTGTCTGGTGAACTCAACGGCAATTCACCGAGATTCCCAAAGGATAGACTCCCACATTTAAGTGAACAAGGAGATAACATTTGTCGGAGCAAATGATACAAGGAAGTATGCTCGAGGGAAACATACACAAGTAAACATTGGTTGAAAGGTGCGCCCGATGGGTTGGGTTGCACGGCCAATGTCAGAATGGTGATTCAATAATCGATAGTCTAAGAATTTCACTTCAAAGCAAGAGGCTTGCTAGAAGGGCAGAATTCAAACAGCGCCGTTCACTTGTTGGTACACCGGTTGGAAGCAACACGGGGACCAAGAAAGAATGGTGATGGTGAGAAGCGTCTCAATACCAAGAATTTCTTAAGAGGTGGAGCAGTCCTCACAACATCCTTGATATTAACAGATGGTAATACTCCAAGGTAAAGAAGAACAAATGCTGGATAGCAGGGATCTCAAGGTTTACACAAAACACGAACATCTTGTGTTGAACGGAAGGCAATAAAGTGGTCGATGAGAACAGGAATCATCGAGGCAAGGATGGTATTACCCATCATGAATTCAATTGAATTCCTGGAAGAGCTCATAAGGTTGATGATGATCACGACACAAGTCGAGAGTTTCCATGCCGATGTGATCAATCAGCGACGACATCAAGTCAAAGTAATGATGAAGCAAGAGGTTAATGGAACCACGGTTATGACATAAACTCGAACTCAAGCTTGTTGTTTAAGGTGAAAGGGAATGACGAGGAAAATCGACGTAAGCTTAATTCATCGTCGAAAATTGTGCTCCGAGAAGAAGGACCGGGTAGCACAGTTAAAATCATCACGACAATGATATAGCCAAACAGGCTAGGAATGGCGTGATCGGGTACAAACTCGTACTTATAGAAGCTTACTGAAGAGTTGTTGAACCGTAGTGCGGACTTGGTTCAGTTATCGGAGTCCTTGAGTGTTTAATAACTCAGAGCCCGTGAGAAATTGGAATCAGTGGGAAGGTAGTACTTGATGAACTCATAAAAAGTTATGCAGTTCCATGATAATCTCGAGATACCAGGGGGGTAATACTCGACAGAAGATCAAAGTAAAGGTTGGACTGGGGTATTGATCCATAGAAGACAATTGTTTAACTTGCCCGAGAAATGGAATCAAAGAAGAACAAACATGGTCAGAACCACGGATGCAAAAGGCCAGATCCCTGATATAAGAAAAACTTATACCAAGGGAATAATTAATTCAAGAGAAGCTCTAATGATAAGATCTACATCGTGTCCATGGGCATGAACACAAGTTCAAGGTCGACTCCCACTTCTCCGATGCATAGGTTTTCATTCACTTCTCACGTTCGATGAAGTTGCAGTGTTGAAATTTTATCTGGCGAAGCACCAGAAGAGTATTATTCGTGAAAACTTTCGAGTTCACACATATCAAGGAAGGCATAGGTTCAACCCATCGTGGCATCTTAGAATCATATACCAGAATCTTTAGAAGTAATTAACTCAAGCTCGATGGCAGAGCATGGTTGAGAAAGTAGAGGATACAATTTACCAAAGGCATTATGTATCAGAGGAAAGGCTCACAAGGTTATTGAATATGAAGGGCATTGCAGATAAAATCCAACAAAGGATCTGGTGGTCCACAAGGGGTCTGACGTGAGCATCGGTACTCAACTAGAGGAAGAAGAATGCAAGGAGATCAGATTATAGAAACAACTGACTAACTCAATTGTCAAATGCAAAGGAATTATGATTTCCAAATCGAGGGATCAGAAGCAAGGCTCTGATTAGAGATGGATAAGTTGAATAGCCTTAGGGTACAATCAACGACAATTGGATTGGTCGAGAACCAATTCCAGTTAAAAGAATGACAGCTCAGCCGGAAAGATAATTTATAAGGATCAATGATGATTGCGTGTATTCGTAAACATACTGAGTCAACAGACTCAAAATGATAATGACAAGGAATGTCAATAAGACTAGAGACGTATGGGATTAACCATAATGCAAGCAAGCAAGAATTTCAAGAGCAATAGGCTACTCAGGATTTTCGGAAGTTCAAATAGTATTTTGAATACTTTTGTGAAATACATGAATCAACTGGGGATGAGCGGGTACTCGACAAGTGCGAGGATTTATTGAAGGGGTATTCATGTGGCAAAGAACTGCTAGGCAGTAGGCACAAAGTATTCTCGGAACAATAGAGAAAACTTTGAAATATCTTGTAATAACAAGATCAATGGGGGATGATCGTATGAATGGCAAGTGTAAGTAGTTATCCATAAGGATTTATCGGTGGAAGGGGAATTGCAAACGCGATGAACACAAGTTCTCGGGTTAACAGCGGACAGTATCTTCAGGGGTCTTCACGTGCAGCAGACGATCGTCCGTAATAAGGGGCCCTCCGGGCGAAAGTGATAACGAGATCCTAATGTTAGATTTGGTAAACTTCATTTATCCCGAATAGAGGAGAGATCAGAGGCCCAGAGCAAAGGTCGAGGAGTAAAAGATCCTACTACCACCCAACGGCAACGTGTGCCCGTAAGACACACAACCATGTTAGTAAAAGTTTTGCAATGTCTAGACTCAACTTCGGCCAAGGAGTTGGAAAGGGGGATTCCTACAGGCAGTTGGCTCTGATACCAACTTGTGACGCCCCCGATTCAATCGTACACTAATCATGCACGCAAATGTGTACGATCAAGATCAGGGACTCACGGGAAGATATCACAACACAACTCTAAAACATAAAATAAGTCATACAAGCATCATAATACAAGCCAGGGGCCTCGAGGGCTCGAATACAAGTGCTCGATCATAGACGAGTCAGCGGAAGCAACAATATCTGAGTACAGACATAAGTTAAACAAGTTGCCATAAGATGGCTAGCACAAACTGGGATACAGATCGAAAGAGGCGCAGGCCTCCTGCCTGGGATCCTCCTAAACTACTCCAGGTCGTCATCAGCGGGCAGCACGTAGTAGTAGGCACCTCCAGTGTAGTAGGGGTCGTCGTCAACGGTGGCGTCTGGCTCCTGGACTCCAGCATCTGGTTGCGACAACCAGAAAGGAAGGAAAAGGGGAAAAAAGGGGGGAGAAAGCAACCGTGAGTACTCATCCAAAGTACTCGCAAGCAAGGAACTACACTACATATGCATGGGTATATGTGTAAAGGGCCATATCAGTGGACTGAACTGCAGAATGCCAGAATAAGAGGGGGATA
The DNA here is from genome assembly GCF_002162155.2 of Triticum dicoccoides. Classification (NCBI taxonomy): domain Eukaryota; kingdom Viridiplantae; phylum Streptophyta; class Magnoliopsida; order Poales; family Poaceae; genus Triticum; species Triticum dicoccoides. The sequence goes on from NC_041391.1 coordinate 26,753,182, forward strand.
GCTAGTCTTATCGAAGACTACGCTTCTGGTCACCTTCGTCTTGCAACAGGCAGAAGAGGGTAGGTCGAAGTCCTCCAAGTAGCATCTCCAAGTAACATCTCATAGCATAATCCTACCCGGCGATCCCCTCCTCATATCCCTGAGGTAGAGCGACCACCGGTTGTATCTGGCACTTGGAAGGGTGTGTTTTATTAAGTATCCGGTTCTAGTTGTCATAAGGTCAAGGTACAACTCCAAGTCGTCATGTTACCGAAGATCACGGCTATTCGAATAGATTAACTTCCCTGCAGGGGTGCACCACATAACCCAACACGCTCGATCCCATTTGGCCGGACACACTTTCCTGGGTCATGCCCGGCCTCGGAAGATCAACACGTCGCAGCCCCACCTAGGCACAACAGAGAGGCCAGCACGCCGGTCTAAACCTAATCGCACAGGGGTCTGGGCCCATCGCCCATAGCACACCTGCACGTTGCGAGGGCGGCCGAAAGCAGACCTAGCCTAGTGGCGTTCCAGTCCAATTCGGCGCGCGCCGCTCCGTCGCTGACGTCTGAAGTGCTTCGGCTGATACCACGACGTCGGGATACCCATAACTACTCCCACGTAGATGGTTAGTGCGTATAGGCTCGTAGCCGACTCAGATCAAATACCAAGATCTCGTTAAGCGTGTTAAGTATCCGCGAACGCCGAACAGGGCCAGGCCCACCTGTCTCCTAGGTGGTCTCAACCTGCCCTGTCGCTCCGCCACAAAGTAACAGTCGAGGGCCGTCGGGAACCCAGGCCCACCTCTACCGGGATGGAGCCACCTGTCCTTTCAGCCCCCTTATCCGAATCACTTGCGGGTACTCAACGAGCTGACCCGACTTTAGTCACCATCTGTATAGTATGTAAGTATGTATAGTATATACCCGTGATCACCTCCCAAGTGATCACGGCCCGATAGTATAGCAAGGCAGACTGACAAGAATGTAGGGCCAATGATGATAAACTAGCATCCTATACTAAGCATTTAGGATTGCAGGTAAGGTATCAACAGATGTAGCGACAATGTCAGGCTATGCATCAGAATAGGATTAACGAAAGCAATAACATGCTACACTACTCTAATGCAAGCAGTATAGAGGAGAATAGGCGATATCTGGTGATCAAGGGGGGGGCTTGCCTGGTTGCTCTGGCAAGAGAGACGGGTCGTCAACTCCGTAGTCGAACTGGTCAGCAGCAGCGTCGGTCTCGTAGTCTACCGGAGAGAAGAGGGGGAAGAAATAATGAATACAGAGCAAACAAAGCATCACAAAATATAACAAGGCAATACGCGGTGTTCGGTGTGCCCTAACGCGGTAGTAGGTGATACCGGTGAAGGGGGGAAAACATCCGGGAAAGTATTCCCGGTGTTTCGTGTTCTCGGGCAGAGGAGCCGGAGGGGGAAAGTTGCGAGTTCGATAGGTTAGGGGTGTGTGGCGGACGAACGGGTTGCGTATCCGGATTCGTCTCGTCGTTCTGAGCAACTTTCATGTTGAAAATATTTTAATCCGAGTTACGGATTAAAAGATATGATTTTTAAAAGATTTTAACAATTTTGGAATTTAATTATTTATTTAATTAATTCGAAAAAATGTATTTATGACGTCAGCATGATGTCATGCTGACATCAGCAGTCAACAGGGGTTGACTGAGTGAACCCTGACAGGTGGGTCCCGTTCGTCAGTGACTGTTAACTAATTACCCTAGTTTAGTTTAATTAACAGTAGTTAATTAGGTTAATTAGCCATTAGGTTAATTAATCAGGATTAATTAAATTAATTATTTACTTATTTTAGTTATTATTCATTTATTTATTTAATATATTTATTTATTTATTTATTTATTTTTAATTTTCTTTTTTATTATTATTTATTTTATTTTTTAAAAAAAAAACGTTATGGGGCGGGGCCCCCTAGTCAGTGGCCCGGGGGGGCTAGCGGGCACAGGGCGGTGCGGGTTCGGGCGCAACCCGCACCCGTTCGTTCGGGCGCACGCCCAGGAGGGGAGGCGGAGCCGGCAGGGCGAGGGGAGCAGGGGAGGCCGGTGGCCACGGCGAGGCGCCGGCCACGGCAGGGCGAGGGGAGGAGGGGCGTGGCCAGGGGCAGCGGTGACGGACGCCGGTGGAGCCGCGAGTAGAGGCGCGCGGGGAGGCGGGCGCAGCATGGCATCAGCAACGCCAGCAACGGGCGGAGGCGGGGCACGATGCAGAGGAGC
>NC_041391.1:26756635-26769252 GCF_002162155.2 Triticum dicoccoides
GCCTTCTCTTTTTTTTCAGCTTTGTTTTCTATTTTCTTTTCTTTATCTATTTTCTTTTAATTTCTGTTTTATAAAATATAAATACAACTCCTAATTTAATGTTATAATTTATTCTACTGCCCCAAAAGTTTGACACCTAATTAAAACAGTTTGCATTATTATTATTTTTAAAAAGCCATTTAATTAATTGTCATAGTTGCTATTTTAATTAGTTTAGAGCCTTTAAACATTTTATAAAATTTGTGGTTTCTCCACTAGTATTACCCATGATTTATTTGACTCATTTTGGACATTTTAGTTTTAATGTTTGAAAACTTTTGGTTGTTCGCCTAAATCTCAAATTTGAATTTGAATCATTTTCGAACTAACGCGAGTTTAGCGACAGTAACGGAGGTGACGTGGTGTCATTAGCAGAGGTTACTGTAGCTTGATTATCCGGGCGTCACACCATGCCAACTTTCAACCTTTTTAGAGTTCATTTCAAATGCTTTTCAATTTTATGGTCTTATAACTCAAAATAATCAGTAAATGCATGAAAAATTGTTGGAAATATGCCCTAGAGGCAATAATAAATTAGTTATTATTATATTTCCTTGTTCATGATAATCGTTTATTATCCATGCTATAATTGTATTGATAGGAAACTCAGATACATGTGTGGATACATAGACAACACCATGTCCCTAGTAAGCCTCTGTTGACTAGCTCGTTGATCAATAGATGGTTACGGTTTCCTAACCATGGACATTGGATGTCGTTGATAACGGGATCACATCATTAGCAGAATGATGTGATGGACAAGACCCAATCCTAAGCCTAGCACAGAGATCGTGTAGTTCGTATGCTAAAGCTTTTCTAATGTCAAGTATCTTTTCCTTAGACCATGAGATTGTGCAACTCCCGGATACCGTAGGAATGCTTTGGGTGTACCAAACGTCACAACGTAACTGGGCGGCTATAAAGTTGCACTACAGGTATCTCCGAAAGTGTCTGTTGGGTTGGCACGAATCGAGACTGGGATTTGTCACTCCGTGTAAACGGAGAGGTATCTCTGGGCCCACTCGGTAGGACATCATCATATTGTGCACAATGTGACCAAGGGGTTGATCACGGGATGATGTGTTACGGAACGAGTAAAGAGACTTGCCGGTAACGAGATTGAACAAGGTATCGGTATATCGACGATCGAATCTTGGGCAAGTACAATACCGTTAGACAAAGGGAATTGTATACGGGATCGAATGAGTCCTTGACATCGTGGTTCATCCGATGAGATCATCGTGGAACATGTGGGAGCCAACATGGGTATCCAGATCCCGCTGTTGGTTATTGACCGGAGAACGTCTCGGTCATGTCTACATGTCTCCCGAACCCGTAGGGTCTACACACTTAAGGTTCGATGGCCCTAGGGTTATAAAGGAAGTTTGTATGTGGTTACCGAATGTTGTTCGGAGTCCCACAAGGGCCCAAGGCGCCTAGGGTTTGGGGAGGGGGTGCTTCCACCTAACTTGGGGGGCAAGTTTCCCCCCTCTCCCCCCTTGGCCGCCACCCTTAGATGGGATTGGGGCTGCCGCACCCCTTGGGGTGGAAACCCTAGAGGGGGCGCACCCCCCTCCCTCTCCCTTATATATACTTGAGGGTTTTGGGGATGCCAACACAGGAGTTTTGACCTCTCCCTGGCGCAGCCCTACCTCTCTCCCTTCTCCTCTCCCTCGGTGCTTGGCGAAGCCCTGCTGGATTGCCACGCTCCTCCATCACCACCACGCCATTGTGCTGCTGCTGGACGGAGTCTTCCTCAACCTCTCCCTCTCTCCTTGCTGGATCAAGGCATGGGAGACGTCACCGGGCTGTACGTGTGTTGAACACGGAGGTGCCGTCCGTTCGGCAGTAGGATCTCCAGTGATTTGGATCACGATGAGTACGACTCCTTCAACCCCGTTCTCTTGAACGCTTCCGCTTAGCGATCTACAAGGGTATGTAGATGCACTCTCCTTCCCCTCGTTGCTGGTTTCTCCATAGATAGATCTTGGTGACACGTATGAAAATTTTGAATTTCTGCTACGTTCCCCAACAGTGGCATCATGAGCTAGGTCTATTGCATAGATTCTATGCACGAGTAGAACACAAAATAGTTGTGGGAGTTGATTCTGTTCAATATGCTTACTGTTACTAGTCCAATCTTGTTTCGACGGTATTGTGGGATGAAGCGGCCCGGACCGACCTTACACGTACGCTTACGTGAGACAGGTTCCACCGACTGACATGCACTTGGTGCATAAGGTTGCTAGCGGGTGCCAGTCTCTCCCACTTTAGTCGGAACGGATTCGATGAAAAGGGTCCTTATGAAGGGTAAATAGCAATTGACATATCACGTTGTGGTTTTTGCGTAGGTAAGAAACGTTCTTGCTAGAAACCCATAGCAGCCACGTAAAACATGCAAACAACAATTAGAGGACGTCTAACTTGTTTTTGCAGGGTATGCTATGTGATGTGATATGGCCAAGAAGAATGTGATGAATGATATGTGATGTATGAGATTGATCATGTTCTTGTAATAGGAATCACGACTTGCATGTCGATGAGTATGACAACCGGCAGGAGCCATAGGAGTTGTCTTTATTTATTGTATGACCTGCGTGTCATTGAACAACGCCATGTAATTACTTTACTTTATTGCTAACCGGTAGCCATAGTAGTAGAAGTAATAAGTTGGCGAGGCAACTTCATGGAGACACGATGATGGAGATCATGATGATGGAGATCATGGTGTCATGCCGGTGACGATGATGATCATGGAGCCCCGAAGATGGAGATCAAAAGGAGCAATATGATATTGACCATATCATGTCACTATTTGATTGCATGTGATGTTTATCGTGTTTATGCATCTTATTTGCTTAGAACGACGGTAGTAAATAAGATGATCCCTCATTAAAATTTCAAGAAAGTGTTCCCCCTAACTGTGCACCGTTGCGAAAGTTCGTCGTTTCTAAGCACCACGTGATGATCGGGTGTGATGGATTCTTACGTTCACATACAACGGGTGTAAGACAGATTTACACACACGAAACACTTAGGTTGACTTGACGAGCCTAGCATGTACAGACATGGCCTCGGAACACAAGAGACCGAAAGGTCGAGCATGAGTCGTATAGTAGATACGATCAACATGAAGATGTTCACCGATGATGACTAGTCCGTCTCACGTGATGATCGGACACGGCCTAGTTGACTCGGATCATGTAATCACTTAGATGACTAGAGGGATGTATAATCTGAGTGGGAGTTCATAAGATGAACTTAATTATCCTGAACATAGTCAAAAGATCTTTGCAAATTATGTCGTAAGCTCGCGCTTTAGTTCCACTGTTTAGATATGTTCCTAGAGAAAATATAGTTGAAAGTTGACAGTAGCGATTATGCGAACAGAAGAAAGCTTATGTCCTTAATGCACCGCTCAGTGTGCTGAACCCCAAACGTCGTTTGTGGATGTTGCGAACATCGGACGTACACATTTTGATAACTACGTGATAGTTCAGTTAAACGGTTTAAAGTTGAGGCACCAAAGACGTTTTCGAAACGTCGAGAACATATGTGATGTTTCGAGGGCTGAAATTGGGATTTCAGGCTCGTGCCCACGTCAAGAGGTATAAGACCTCCGACGATTTTCTTAGCCTACAAACTAAGGGAGAAAAGCTCAATTGTTGAGCTTGTGCTCAGATTGTCTGAGTGCAACAATCACTTGAATCGAGTGGGAGTTGATCTTCCAGATGAGATAGTGATGTTTCTCCAAAGTCATTGCCACCAAGCTGCTAGAGCTTCGTGATGAACTATAACATATCTGGGATAGATATGATGATCCTTGAGGTATTCACGATGTTTGACACCGCGAAATTAGAAATCAAGAAGGAGCATCAATTGTTGATGGTTGGTGAAACCACTAGTTTCAAGAAGGGAAAGGACAAGAAGGGATACTTCATGAAACGGCAAATCAGCTGCTGCTCCAGTGAAGAAACCCAAGGTTGAACCCAAACCCGAGACTAAGTGCTTCTGTAATAAGGGGAACAGCCTCTGGAGCAGAATTACCCTAGATACTTGGTAGATGAGAAGGCTGGCAATGTCGATAGAAGTATATTGGATATACATTATGTTAATGTGTACTTTACTAGTACTCCTAGTAGCACCAGGGTATTAAGATACCGGTTCGGTTGCTAATTGTTAGTAACTAAAAATAAAAGAGCTACGGAAGAAATGGAGACTAGCTAAAGGTGAGCTGACGATAAGTGTTGGAAGTGTTTCCAAGTTTGATGTGATCAAACATCACGCGCTCCCTCTACCATCAAGATTAGTATTAAACCTGAATAATTGTCATTTGGAGTTTGCGTTGAGCATAGACATGATTGGATTATGTCTATCGCAATACCGTTATTCATTTAAGGAGAATAATGGTTACTCTGTTTATTTGAATAATACCTTCGATGGTCTTGCACCAAAAGGAATGGTTTATTGAATCTCGATCGTAGTGATACACATTTTCATGCCAAAAGATATAAGATAGTAATGATATTACCACTTATTTGTGGCACTGCCATGTAAGTCATATTGGTATAAAACGCATGAAGAAGCTCCATGTTGATGGATCTTTAGACTCACTCGTTTTTGAAAAGTTTGAGACATGCAAACCATGTCTATTGGTGTATACGCATGAAGAAACTCCATGCAGATGGATCGTTTGGACTCACTTGATTTTGAATCACTTGAGATATGCAAATCATACCACATAAGCAAGATGACTGAAAAGCCTCGGTTTCAGCAAAATGGAACAAGATAGCAACTTGTTGGAAGCAACACATTTTGATGTGTGCAGTCCAATGATTGCTGAGGTATGCTGTGAATATCGTTATATTCTTACTTCACAGATGATTCGAGTAGATGTTGAGTATATTTACTTGATGAAACACAAGTCTGAATTATTGAATGGTTCAATTAATTTCAGAGTGAAGTTTAAGATCTTCGTGACAAGAGGATAGAATGTCTATGATATGATCATAGAGATGAGTATCTGAGTTACGAGCTTTGGCACGCAATTAAGACATTGTGGAAATTGTTTCACAATGAATACCGCCTAGAACACCATAGTGAGATGGTGTGTCCGAACATCATAGTTGCACCCTATTGGATATGGTGCGTACCATGATGTCTCTTATCGAATTACCACTATCGTTCATGGGTTAGGCATTAGAGACAACCGCACTCACTTTAATAGAGTACCACGTAATTCCGTTGAGACGACACCGTTTGGAGAAACCTAAGTTGTCGTTTCTTAAAGGTTTGGGGTTGCGACGCTTATGTGAAAAAGTTTCAGGTTGATAAGCTCGAACCCAAAGCGGATAAAATGCATCTTCATAGGACACACAAAACAGTTGGGTATACCTCCTAATTCAGATCCGAAAGCAATAGGGATTGTTTCTTGAATCGGGTCCTTTCTCGAGGAAAAGTTTGTCTCGGAAAGTTGAGTGGGAGGATGGTGGAGACTTGATGAGGTTATTGAACCGTCACTTCAACTAGTGTGTAGTAGGGCACAGGAAGTTGTTCCTGTGGCGCTTACACCAATTGAACTAGAAGCTTATGATAGTGATCATGAAACTTTGGATCAAGTCACTACCAAACCTCGTAGGTAGACAAGGATGCGTACTACTTCAGAGTGGTACGTGCTCCTGTCTTGAAGGTCGTGTTGCTAGACAACAATGAACCTACGAGCTATGGAGAAGCGATGGTGGGCCCAAATTCCGACAAATTGTTAGAGGCCATGAAATCTGAGATAGGATCCATGTATCAGAACAAAGCATGGACTTTGGTGGACTTTCCCGATGATCAGCAAGCCATTGAGATAAATGGATCTTTAAGAAGAAGACGGACGTGGACGGTAATGTCACCGTCTATGAAGCTCGACTTGTGGCGAAGAGTTTTTTACAAGTTCAAGGAAGTTGACTACGATGAGATTTTCTCATCCGTAGCGATGCTTAAGTCCGTCGGAATCATGTTAGCATTAGCTGCATTTATGAAATCTGGCAGATGGATGTCAAAACGAGTTTCCTTACCAGTCTTCATAAGGAAAGGTTGTATGCGATACAGTTAGAAAGGTTTTGTCGATCCTAAGGATGCTAAAAGGTATGCAAAGCTCCAGCAATCCTTCTAAGGACTGGAGTAAGCATCTCGGAGTTGGAATGTACACTTTGATGAGATGATCAAAGATTTTGGGTTTATACAAAAGTTTATGAGAAACTTGTATTTCCAAAGAAGTGAGTGGGAGCACAATAGAATTTCTGATGAGTATATGTTGTTGATCAGAAATGATGTAGAATTTCTGGAAAGCATATAGGGTTATTTGAAAAGTGTTTTCAAGGGAAAACCTGGATTAAGCTACTTGAACATTGAGCATCAAGATCTATGAGGATGGATCAAAACGCTTAATGATACTTTCAAAATGAGCACATACCTTGACATGATCTTGAAGGTGTTCACGATGGATCAGTCAAAGAAGGAGTTCTTGCCTGAGTTGTAAGGTATGAAGTTAAGAGTTAAAGCTCGACCACGGCAGAAGAGAGAGAAAGGACGAAGGTCGTCCCCTATGCTTCAGACATAGGCTCTACAGTATGCTATGCTGAGTACCGCACCTGATGTGTGCCTTGCCACATGTCTGGCAAGAGGGTACAAAGGTGATCAAGGAGTGGATCACCAGATAGCGGTCAAAATTATCCTTAGAGGAATAAGGATATGTTTCTCGATTATGGAGGTGATAAAGAGTTTGATGTAAAGGGTTACGTCAATGCAAGCTTTAACACCTATCCGAGTGACTCTGAGTAGCAAACCGGATACGTATAGTGGAACAACCATTTGGAATAGTTCCAAGTGGAGCGTGGAAGCAGCATTTACAATATGACATAGAGATTTGCGAAGTACATACGGACCTGAATGTTGCAGACCCGTTGACTAAAACCTCTCTCACAAGAAAAACATGATCAAACCCCAGAACTCATTGAGTCTTAATCACATGGTGATGTGAACTAGTTTAGTGACACTAGTAAACTCTTTGGATGTTGGTCACATGGAGATGTGACCTGTCAGTGTTAATCACATGGCGATGTGAACTAGATTATTGACTCTAGTGCAAGTGGGAGACTGTTGGAAATATGCCCTAGAGGCAATAATAAATTAGTTATTACTATATTTCCTTGTTCATGATAATCGTTTATTATCCATGCTATAATTGTATTGATAGGAAACTCAGATACATGTGTGGATACATAGACAACACCATGTCCCTAGTAAGCCTCTATTGACTAGCTCGTTGATCAATAGATGGTTACGGTTTCCTAACCATGGACATTGGATGTCGTTGATAACGGGATCACATCATTAGCAGAATGATGTGATGGACAAGACCCAATCCTAAGCCTAGCACAGAGATCGTGTAGTTCGTATGCTAAGCTTTTCTAATGTCAAGTATCTTTTCCTTAGACCATGAGATTGTGCAACTCCCGGATACCGTAGGAATGCTTTGGGTGTACCAAACGTCACAACGTAATTGGGTGGCTATAAAGGTGCACTACAGGTATCTCCGAAAGTGTCTGTTGGCTTGGCACGAATCGAGACTGGGATTTGACACTCCGTGTAAACGGAGAGGTATCTCTGGGCCCACTCGGTAGGACATCATCATATTGTGCACAATGTGACCAAGGGGTTGATCACGGGATGATGTGTTACGGAACGAGTAAAGAGACTTGCCGGTAACGAGATTGAACAAGGTATCGGTATACCGACGATCGAATCTCGGGCAAGTACAATATCGTTAGACAAAGGGAATTGTATACGGGATTGAATGAGTCCTTGACATCGTGGTTCATCCGATGAGATCATCGTGGAACATGTGGGAGCCAACATGGGTATCTAGATCCCGTTGTTGGTTATTAACCGGAGAACGTCTCGGTCATGTCTACATGTCTCCCGAACCCGTAGGGTCTACACACTTAAGGATCGATGACGCTAGGGTTATAAAGGAAGTTTGTATGTGGTTATAGAATGTTGTTCGGAGTCCCGGATGAGATCCCGGACGTCACGAGGAGTTCCGGAATGGTCCGGAGGTAAAGATTTATATATGGGAAGTCATGTTTTGGTCACCGAAAAAGTTTCGGGTTTTATCGGTAACGTACCGGGACCACCGGGAGGGTCCCGGGGTTCCACCAAGTGGGGCCACCGGCCCCGGAGGGCTGCATGGGCCAAGTGTGGGAGGGGACCAGCCCCAGGTGGGCTGGTGCACCCCCCCCCCACAAGGGCCCAAGGCGCCTAGGGTCTGGGGAGGGGGTGCTTCCACCTAACTTGGGGGGCAAGTTTCCCCCCTCTCCCCCCTTGGCCGCCACCCTTAGATGGGATTGGGGCTGCCGCGCCCCTTGGGGTGGAAACCCTAGAGGGGGAGCACCCCCCTCCCTCTCCCCTATATATACTTGAGGGTTTTGGGGCTGCCAACACAGGAGCTTTGACCTCTCCCTGGCGCAGCCCTACCTCTCTCCCTTCTCCTCTCCCGCGGTGCTTGGCGAAGCCCTGCTGGATTGCCACGCTCCTCCATCACCACCACGCCGTTGTGCTGCTGTTGGACGGAGTCTTCCTCAACCTCTCCCTCTCTCCTTGCTGGATCAAGGCATGGGAGACGTCACCGGGCTGTACGTGTGTTGAACGCGGAGGTGCCGTCCGTTCGGCACTAGGATCTCCAGTGATTTGGATCACGACGAGTACGGCTCCTTCAACCCCGTTCTCTTGAACGCTTCCGCTTAGCGATCTACAAGGGTATGTAGATGCACTCTCCTTCCCCTAGTTGCTGGTTTCTCCATAGATAGATCTTGGTGACACGTAGGAAAATTTTGAATTTCTGCTACGTTCCCCAACAAAAATAACAAAGGAAGTCAGAAAGGGTTGAAAATTGATGATGTGGCTTTTAATGGTGCAGTTTGAACACAGAAAAACTATGGCGTTCAAATAAGTTCAACACAATGAAATCCCTTTGTAACAGACGAGTTTCCCAATGAAACTCTGATACTTCAAAAGAGATTGTTTGTTTTGTACACGAAGTGCATCCAGTTTTTGCCGTAGCCCTCTCTACTTTCTTGCACATGCTTTGTGGGTGAAATGATGATACCATGCCAACTTTCAACCTTTTCAGAGTTCATTTCAAATGCTTTTCAATTTCATGGTCTCATAGCTCAAAATAATCAGTAAATGCATGAAAAATTAACAACTGAAGTCATAAAGGGTTGAAAATTGATGATGTGGCTTTTAATGGTGCATTTTGAATACAGAAAAACCATGGAGTTCAAATAAGTTAAAAAAAATGAAATCCCTTTGTAACAGACGAGTTTCCGTATGAAACCCCGATACTTCGAAAGAGATTGTCCGTTTTTTGCACACGAAGTGCATCCAGTTTTTGCCGTAACCCTCTCTACTTTCTTGCACATGCTATGTGGACGAAATGATGATACGATGCCAACTTTCAACCTTTTCAGTGTTCATTTCAAATGGTTTTCAATTTTATGGTCTTATAGCTCAAAATAATAAGTAAATGCACGAAAAATAACAAATGAAGTCAGAAAGGGTTGAAAATTGATGATGTGGCTTTGAATGGTGCATTTTGAACATAGAAAAACTATGGAGTTCAAATAACTTCAAAAGAAATGAAATCCCTTTGTAACAAACAAGATTCCGTATGAAACCCTGATACTGCGAAAGAGATTGTCCTTTTTGTACACGAAGTGCATCCATTTTTTGCCGTAACCCTCTTCTACTTTTATGCACATGCTATGTGGGTGAAATGATGATACCATGCCAACTTTCAACCTTTTCAGTGTTCATTTCAAATGCTTTTCAATTTTATGGTCTTATAGCTCAAAATAATCAGTAAATGCACGAAAAATAACAAATGAAGTCAGAAAGGGTTGAAAATTGATGATGTGGCTATGAATGGTGGATTTTGAACACAGAAAAACTATGGAGTTCAAATAAGTTCAACAAAATGAAATCTCTTTGTATCGGACGAGTTTCGCTATGAAACACTAATACTTCAAAAGAGATTGTCCGTTTCGTACACGAAGTGCATCGAGTTTTTGCCGTAACCCTCTCTACTTTCTTGCACATGCTATGTGGGTGAAATGATGATACCATGCCAACTTTCAACCTTTTCAGAGTTCATTTTAAATGCTTTTAAATTTCATGGTCTTATAACTCAAAATAATCAGTGAATGCATGAAAAATAACAAAAGCCAGAATGGGTTGAAAATTGATGATGTGGCTTTTAATGGTGCATTTTGAACATAGAAAAATTATGGAGTTCAAATAAGTTCAACAAAATAAAATCCCTTTGTAACAGATGAGTTTCCCTATGAAACTCTCATACTTCGAAAGAGATTGTCTGTTTTGTACACGAAGTGCATCCAGTTTTTGCCGTAACCCTCTTTACTTTCTTGCACATGCTATGTGGGTGAAATGATGATACAATGCCAGCTTTCAACCTTTCAGAGTTCATTTCAAATGCTTTTCAATTTCATGGTCTCATAGCTCAAAATAATCAGTAAATGCATGAAAAATAACAAATGAAGTCAGAAAGGGTTGAAAATTTATGATGTGGCATTGAATGGTGCATTTTGAATACAGAAAAACTATGTAGTTCAAATAACTTCATAAAAATGAAATCCCTTCGTAATAGATGAGTTTCCATATGAAACCCTGATACTTCGAAAGAGATTATCCGTTTTGTACACGAAGTGCATCCAGTTTTTGCCGTAACCCTCTCTACTTTCTTGCACATGCTATGTGGGAGAAATGATGATACCATGCCAACTTTCAACCTTTTCAGAGTTTATTTCAAATGATTTTCAATTTCATGGTCTCATAGCTCAAAATAATCCGTAAATGCATGAAAAATAACAAATGAAGTTAGAAAGGGTTGAAAATTGATGATGCGGATTTGAATGGTGCATTTTGAACATAGAAAAACTATGGAGTTCAAATAAGTTCAGAAAAATGAAATCCCTTTGTAACAGACGAGTTCCCCTATGAAACCTTGATACTTCGAAAGAGATTGTCCGTTTTGTACACGAAGTGCATCAAGTTTTCACAGTAGCCCTCTCTACTTTCTTGCAAATGCTATGTGGGTGAAATGATGATACCATGCCAACTTTCAACCTTTTCAGACTTCATTTCAAATGATTTTCAATTTCATGGTCTCATAGCACATAATAATCAGTAAATGCATGAAATATAACAAATGAAGTCATAAAGAGTTGAAAATTGATGATTTGGCTTTGAATGGTGCATTTTGAACACAGAAAAACTTTAGAGTTTAAATAAGTAAAAAAATGAAATCCCTTCGTAACAGATGAGTTTCCGTATGAAACCCTAATACTTCGAAAGAGATTGTCCGTTTTTGTACACGAAGTGCATCCAGTTTTTGCCGTAACCCTCTCTACTTTCTTGCACATGCTATGTGGGCGAAATGATGATACCATGCCAACTTTCAACCTTTTCATTGTTCATTTCAAATGCTTTTCAATTTTATGGTCCTATAGCTCAAAATAATAAGTAAATGCACGAAAAATAACAAATGAAGTCAGAAAGGGTTGAAAATTGATGATGTGGCTTTGAATGGTCGATTTTGAACACAGAAAAACTATGGAGTTCAAATAAGTTCAACAAAATGAAATCTCTTTGTATCAGACGAGTTTCGCTATGAAACATTGATACTTTAAAAGAGATTGTCCGTTTCGTACACGAAGTGCATCCAGTTTTTGCCGTAACCCTCTCTACTTTCTTGCACATGCTATGTGGGTGAAATGATGATACCATGCCAACTTTCAACCTTTTCAGAGTTCATTTCAAATGCTTTTTAATTTCATGGTCTTATAACTCAAAATAATCAGTAAATGCATGAAAAATAACAAAAGTCAGAATGGGTTGAAAATTGATAATGTGGCATTTAATGGTACATTTTGAACACAGAAAAACTATGGAGTTCAAATAAGTTCAACAAAATAAAATGCCTTTGTAACAGACGAGTTTCCCTATGAAACTCTGATACTTCGACAGAGATTGTCTGATTTGTACACGAAGTGCATCCAGTTTTTGCCGTAACCCTCTTTACTTTCTTGCACATGCTATGTGGGTGAAATGATGATACCATGCCAGCTTTCAACCTTTCAGAGTTCATTTCAAATGCTTCTCAATTTCATGGTCTCATAACTCAAAATAATCAGTAAATGCATGAAAAATAACAAATGAAGTCAGAAAGGGTTGAAAATTCATGATGTGGCATTGAATGGTGCATTTTGAATACAGAAAAACTATGTAGTTCAAATAACTTCAAAAAAATGAAATCCCTTTGTAATAGATGAGTTTCCATATGAAACCCTGATACTTCGAAAGAGATTATCCGTTTTGTACACGAAGTGCATCCAGTTTTTGCCGTAACCCTCTCTACTTTCTTGCACATGCTATGTGGGAGAAATGATGATACCATGCCAACTTTCAACCTTTTCAGAGTTTATTTCAAATGATTTTCAATTTCATGGTCT
>NC_041391.1:26769262-26771617 GCF_002162155.2 Triticum dicoccoides
TCATAGCTCATAATAATCAGTAAATGCATGAAATATAACAAATGAAGTCATAAAGGATTGAAAATTGATGATTTGGCTTTGAATGGTGCATTTTGAACACAGAAAAACTTTAGAGTTTAAATAAGTTCAGAAAAAATGAAATCCCTTCGTATCAGATGAGTTTCCGTATGAAACCCTAATACTTCGAAAGAGATTGTCCGTTTTTGTACACGAAGTGCATCCAGTTTTTGCCGTAACCCTCTCCACTTTCTTGCACATGCTATGTGGGTGAAATGATGATACCATGCCAACTTTCAACCTTTTCAGTGTTCATTTCAAATGCTTTTTAATTTCATGGTCTTATGACTCAAAATAATCAGTAAATGCATGAAAAATAACAAAAGTCAGAATGGGTTGAAAATTGATAATGTGGCATTTAATAGTGCATTTTGAACACAGAAAAACTATGGAGTTCAAATAAGTTCAAAAAAATAAAATCCCTTTGTAACAGACGAGTTTCCCTATGAAACTCTCATACTTCGAAAGAGATTGTCTGATTTGTACACGAAGTGCATCCAGTTTTTGCCGTAACCCTCTTTACTTTCTTGCACATGCTATGTGGGTGAAATGATGATACCATGCCAGCTTTCAACCTTTCAGAGTTCATTTCAAATGCTTCTCAATTTCATGGTCTCATAGCTCAAAATAATCAGTAAATGCATGAAAAATAACAAATGAAGTCAGAAAGGGTTGAAAATTCATGATGTGGCATTGAATGGTGCATTTTGAATACAGAAAAACTATGTAGTTCAAATAACTTCAAAAAAATGAAATCCCTTCGTAATAGATGAGTTTCCATATGAAACCCTGATACTTCGAAAGAGATTATCCGTTTTGTACACGAAGTGCATCCAGTTTTTGCCGTAACCCTCTCTACTTTCTTGCACATGCTATGTGGGAGAAATGATGATACCATGCCAACTTTCAACCTTTTCAGAGTTTATTTCAAATGATTTTCAATTTCATGGTCTTATAGCTCAAAATAATCAGCAAATGCATGAAAAATAACAAATGAAGTTAGAAAGGGTTGAAAATTGATGATGTGGATTTGAATGGTGCATTTTGAACATAGAAAAACTATGCAGTTCAAATAAGTTCAAAAAAATGAAATCCCTTTGTAACAGACGAGTTCCCCTATGAAACCTTGATACTTCGAAAGAGATTGTCCGCTTTGTACACGAAGTGCATCAAGTTTTCACAGTAACCCTCTCTACTTTCTTGCACATGCTATGTGGGTGAAATGATGATACCATGCCAACTTTCAACCTTTTCAAGTTCATTTCAAATGATTTTCAATTTCATGGTCTCATAGCTCATAATAATCAGTAAATGCATGAAATATAACAAATGAAGTCATAAAGGATTGAAAATTGATGATTTGGCTTTGAATGGTGCATTTTGAACACAGAAAAACTTTAGAGTTTAAATAAGTTCAGAAAAAATGAAATCCCTTCGTATCAGATGAGTTTCCGTATGAAACCCTAATACTTCGAAAGAGATTGTCCGTTTTTGTACACGAAGTGCATCCAGTTTTTGCCGTAACCCTCTCCACTTTCTTGCACATGCTATGTGGGTGAAATGATGATACCATGCCAACTTTCAACCTTTTCAGTGTTCATTTCAAATGCTTTTTAATTTCATGGTCTTATGACTCAAAATAATCAGTAAATGCATGAAAAATAACAAAAGTCAGAATGGGTTGAAAATTGATAATGTGGCATTTAATAGTGCATT
Organism: Triticum dicoccoides; assembly: GCF_002162155.2. Lineage (NCBI taxonomy): Eukaryota > Viridiplantae > Streptophyta > Magnoliopsida > Poales > Poaceae > Triticum > Triticum dicoccoides. The sequence goes on from NC_041391.1 coordinate 26,771,036, forward strand.
TTGAACACAGAAAAACTATGGAGTTCAAATAAGTTCAAAAAAATAAAATCCCTTTGTAACAGACGAGTTTCCCTATGAAACTCTCATACTTCGAAAGAGATTGTCTGATTTGTACACGAAGTGCATCCAGTTTTTGCCGTAACCCTCTTTACTTTCTTGCACATGCTATGTGGGTGAAATGATGATACCATGCCAGCTTTCAACCTTTCAGAGTTCATTTCAAATGCTTCTCAATTTCATGGTCTCATAGCTCAAAATAATCAGTAAATGCATGAAAAATAACAAATGAAGTCAGAAAGGGTTGAAAATTCATGATGTGGCATTGAATGGTGCATTTTGAATACAGAAAAACTATGTAGTTCAAATAACTTCAAAAAAATGAAATCCCTTCGTAATAGATGAGTTTCCATATGAAACCCTGATACTTCGAAAGAGATTATCCGTTTTGTACACGAAGTGCATCCAGTTTTTGCCGTAACCCTCTCTACTTTCTTGCACATGCTATGTGGGAGAAATGATGATACCATGCCAACTTTCAACCTTTTCAGAGTTTATTTCAAATGATTTTCAATTTCATGGTCT
>NC_041391.1:26771627-26800036 GCF_002162155.2 Triticum dicoccoides
TCATAGCTCATAATAATCAGTAAATGCATGAAATATAACAAATGAAGTCATAAAGGATTGAAAATTGATGATTTGGCTTTGAATGGTGCATTTTGAACACAGAAAAACTTTAGAGTTTAAATAAGTTCAGAAAAAATGAAATCCCTTCGTATCAGATGAGTTTCCGTATGAAACCCTAATACTTCGAAAGACATTGTCCGTTTTTGTACACGAAGTGCATCCAGTTTTTGCCGTAACCCTCTCCACTTTCTTGCACATGCTATGTGGGTGAAATGATGATACCATGCCAACTTTCAACCTTTTCAGTGTTCATTTCAAATGCTTTTTAATTTCATGGTCTTATGACTCAAAATAATCAGTAAATGCATGAAAAATAACAAAAGTCAGAATGGGTTGAAAATTGATAATGTGGCATTTAATAGTGCATTTTGAACACAGAAAAACTATGGAGTTCAAATAAGTTCAACAAAATAAAATCCCTTTGTAACAGACGAGTTTCCCTATGAAACTCTGATACTTCGAAAGAGATTGTCTGTTTTGTACACGAAGTGCATCCAGTTTTTGCCGTAACCCTCTCTACTTTCTTGCACATGCTATGTGGGTGAAATGATGATACCATGCCAACTTTCAACCTTTTCAGAGTTCATTTCAAATGCTTTTCAATTTCATGGTCTGATAGCTCAAAATAATTAGTAAATGCATGAAAAAATTAACAAATGAAGTCAGAAAGGGTTGAAAATTGATGATGTGGCTTTTAATGGTGCATTTTGAACACCGAAAAACTATGGAGTTCAAATAAGTTCAAAAAAATAAAATCCCTTTGTAACAGACAAGTTTCCGTATGAAACCCTGATACTTGGAAAGAGATTGTCCAGTTTGTACACGAAGTGCATCCAGTTTTTGCCGTAACCCTCTTTACTTTCTTGCACATGCTATGTGGGTGAAATGATGATACCATGCCAGCTTTCAACCTTTTAGAGTTCATTCCAAATGCTTTTCAATTTCATGGTCTCATAGCTCAAAATAATTAATAAATGCATGAAAAATAACAAATGAAGTTAGAAAGTGTTGAAAATTGATGATGTGGCTTTGAATGGTGCACTTTAAATACAGAAAAACTATGGAGTTCAAATAACTTCAAAAAATGAAATCCCTTCGTAACAGATGAGTTTCCATATGAAACCCTGATACTTCGAAAGAGATTGTCCGTTTTGTACACGAAGTGCATCAAGTTTTTGCCGTAACCCTCTCTACTTTCTTGCACATGCTATGTGGGAGAAATGATGATACCATGCCAACTTTCAACCTTTTCAGAGTTTATTTCAAATGATTTTAAATTTCATGGTCTTATAGCTCAAAATAATCAGTAAATGCATGAAAAATAACAAATGAACTTAGAAAGGGTTGAAAATTGATGATGTGGCTTTGAATGGTGCAGTTTGAACATAGAAAAACTATGGAGTTCAAATAAGTTCAGAAAAATGAAATCCCTTTGTAACAGACGAGTTTCCCAATGAAACCTTGATACTTCGAAAGAGATTATCCATTTTGTACACAAAGTGCATCAAGTTTTCGCCGTAACCCTCTCTACTTTCTTGCACATGCTATGTGGGTGAAATGATGATACCATGCCAACTTTCAACCTTTTCAGAGTTCATTTCAAATGCTTTTCAAGTTCATGGTCTTATAACTCAAAATAATCAGTAAATGCATGAAAAATTGTTGGAAATATGCCCTAGAGGCAATAATAAATTAGTTGTTATTATATTTCCTTTTTCATGATAATCGTTTATTATCCGTGCTATAATTGTATTGATAGGAAACTCAGATACATGTGTGGATACATAGACAACACCATGTCCCTAGTAAGCCTCTGTTGACTAGCTCATTGATCAATAGATGGTTACGGTTTCCTAACCATGGACATTGGATGTCGTTGATAACGGGATCACATCATTAGCAGAATGAGGTGATGGACAAGACCCAATCCTAAGCCTAGCACAGAGATCGTGTAGTTCGTATGCTAAAGCTTTTCTAATATCAAGTATCTTTTCCTTAGACCATGAGATTGTGCAACTCCCGGATACCGTAGGAATGCTTTGGGTGTACCAAATGTCATAACATAACTGGGTGGCTATAAAGGTGCACTACAGGTATCTCCGAAAGTGTCTGTTGGGTTGGCACGAATCGAGACTGGGATTTGTCACTCCGCGTAAACGGAGAGGTATCTCTGGGCCCACTCGGTAGGACATCATCATATTGTGCACAATGTGACCAGGGGGTTGATCACGGGATGATGTGTTACGGAACGATTAAAGAGACTTGCCGGTAACAAGATTGAACAAGGTATCGGTATACCGACGATCGAATCTCGGGCAAGTACAATACCGTTAGACAAAGGGAATTGTATACGGGATCGAATGAGTCATTGACATCGTGGTTCATCCGATGAGATCATCGTGGAACATGTGGGAGACAACATGGGTATCCAGATCCCGCTGTTGGTTATTGACCGGAGAACGTCTCGGTCATGTCTACATGTCTCCCGAACCCGTAGGGTCTACACATTTAAGGTTCGATGACGCTAGGGTTATAAAGGAAGTTTGTATGTGGTTACCGAATGTTGTTCGGAGTCCCGGATGAGATCCCGGACGTCACGAGGAGTTCCGGAATGGTCCGGAGGTAAAGATTTATATATGGGAAGTCCTGTTTTGGTCACCGGAAAAGTTTCGGGTTTTATCGGTAACGTACCGGGACCACCGGGAGGGTCCCGGGGGTCCACCGGCCCCGGAGGGCTGCATGGGCCAAGTGTGGGAGGGGACCAGCCCCAGGTGGGCTGGTGCGCCCCCCCACAAGGGCCCAAGGCGCCTAGGGTTTGGGGAGGGGGTGCTTCCACCTAACTTGGGGGGCAAGTTTCCCCCCTCTCCCCCCTTGGCCGCCACCCTTAGATGGGATTGGGGCTGCCGCACCCCTTGGGGTGGAAACCCTAGAGGAGGCGCACCCCCCTCCCTCTCCCCTATATATACTTGAGGGTTTTGGGGCTGCCAACACAGGAGTTTTGACCTCTCCCTGGCGCAGCCCTACCTCTCTCCCTTCTCCTCTCCCTCGGTGCTTGGCGAAGCCCTGCTGGATTGCCACGCTCCTCCATCACCACCATGCCGTTGTGCTGCTACTGGGCGGAGTCTTCCTCAACCTCTCCCTCTCTCCTTGCTGGATCAAGGCATGGGAGACGTCACCGGGCTGTACGTGTGTTGAACGCGGAGCTGCCGTCCGTTCGGCACTAGGATCTCCAGTGATTTGGATCACGACGAGTACGACTCCTTCAACCCCGTTCTCTTGGACGCTTCCGCTTAGCGATCTACAAGGGTATGTAGATGCACTCTCCTTCCCCTCGTTGGTGGTTTCTCCATAGATAGATCTTGGTGACACGTAGGAAAATTTTGAATTTCTGCTATGTTCCCCAACAGTGGCATCATGAGCTAGGTCTATTGCGTAGATTCTATGCACGAGTAGAACACAAAATAGTTGTGGGAGTTGATTCTGTTCAATATGCTTACTGTTACTAGTCCAATCTTGTTTCGACGGTATTGTGGGATGAAGCGGCCCGGACCGACCTTACACGTACGCTTACGTGAGACAGGTTCCACCGACTGACATGCACTTGGTGCATAAGGTGGCTAGCGGGTGCCAGTCTCTCCCACTTTAGTCGGAACAGATTCGATGAAAAGGGTCCTTATGAAGGGTAAATAGCAATTGACATATCACGTTGTGGTTTTTGCGTAGGTAAGAAACGTTCTTGCTAGAAACCCATAGCAGCCACGTAAAACATGCAAACAACAATTAGAGGACGTCTAACTTGTTTTTGCAGGGTATGCTATGTGATGTGATATGGCCAAGAAGAATGTGATGAATGATATGTGATGTATGAGATTGATCATGTTCTTGTAATAGGAATCACGACTTGCATGTCGATGAGTATGACAAACGGCAGGAGCCATAGGAGTTGTCTTTATTTATTGTATGACATGCGTGTCATTGAACAACGCCATGTAATTACTTTACTTTATTGCTAACCGGTAGCCATAGTAGTAGAAGTAATAAGTTGGCGAGGCAACTTCATGGAGACACGATGATGGAGATCATGATGATGGAGATCATGGTGTCATGCCGGTGACGATGATGATCATGGAGCCCCGAAGATGGAGATCAAAAGGAGCAATATGATATTGACCATATCATGTCACTATTTGATTGCATGTGATGTTTATCATGTTTATGCATCTTATTTGGTTAGAACAACGGTAGTAAATAAGATGATCCCTCATTAAAATTTCAAGAAAGTGTTCCCCCTAACTGTGCACCGTTGCGAAAGTTCATCGTTTCTAAGCAGCACGTGATGATCGGGTGTGATGGATTCTTACGTTCACATACAACGGGTGTAAGACAGATTTACACACGCGAAACACATAGGTTGACTTGACGAGCCTAGCATGTACAGACATTGCCTCGGAACACAAGAGACCGAAAGGTCGAGCATGAGTCGTATAGTAGATACGATCAACATGAAGATGTTCACCGATGATGACTAGTCCGTCTCACGTGATGATCGGACACGGCCTAGTTGACTCGGATCATGTAATCACTTAGATGACTAGAGGGATGTCTAATCTGAGTGGGATTTCATAAGATGAACTTAATTATCCTGAACATAGTCAAAAGTAGCAAATTATGTCGTAAGCTCGCGCTTTAGTTCCACTGTTTAGATATGTTCCTAGAGAAAATATAGTTGAAAGTTGACAGTAGCGATTATGCGAACAGAAGAAAGCTTATGTCCTTAATGCACCGCTCAGTGTGCTGAACCCCAAACATAGTTTGTGGATGTTGCGAACATCGGACGTACACGTTTTGATAACTACGCGATAGTTCAGTTAAACGGTTTAAAGTTGAGGCACCAAAGACGTTTTCGAAACGTCGCGGAACATATGTGATGTTTCGAGGGCTGAAATTGGGATTTCAGGCTCGTGCCCACGTCAAGATGTATAAGACCTCCGACGATTTTCTTATCCTACAAACTAAGGGAGAAAAGCTCAATTGTTGAGCTTGTGCTCAGATTGTCTGAGTGCAACAATCACTTGAATCTAGTGGGAGTTGATCTTCCAGATGAGATAGTGATGTTTCTCCAAAGTCATTGGCACCAAGCTGCTAGAGCTTCGTGATGAACTATAACATATCAGGGATAGATATGATGATCCTTGAGGTATTCACGATGTTTGACACCGCGAAATTAGAAATCAAGAAGGAGCATCAATTGTTGATGGTTGGTGAAACCACTAGTTTCAAGAAGGGCAAGGGCAAGAAGGGATACTTCATGAAACGGCAAATCAGCTGCTGCTCCAGTGAAGAAACCCAAGGTTGAACCCAAACCCGAGACTAAGTGCTTCTGTAATAAGGGGAACAACCACTGGAGCAGAATTACCCTAGATACTTGGTAGATGAGAAGGCTGGCAAGGTCGATAGAAGTATATTGGATATACATTATGTTAATGTGTACTTTACTAGTACTCCTAGTAGCACCAGGGTATTAAGATACCGGTTCGGTTGCTAAGTGTTAGTAACTCGAAATAAAAGAGCTACGGAATAAACGGAGACTAGCTAAAGGTGAGCTGACGATAAGTGTTGGAAGTGTTTCCAAGTTTGATGTGATCAAACATCGCACGCTCCCTCTACCATCAAGATTAGTATTAAACCTGAATAATTGTCATTTGGAGTTTGCGTTGAGCATAGACATGATTGGATTTTGTCTATCGCAATACGGTTATTCATTTAAGGAGAATAATGGTTACTCTGTTTATTTGAATAATACCTTCGATGGTCTTGCACCTAAAGGAATGGTTTATTGAATCTCGATCGTAGTGATACACATTTTCATGCCAAAAGATATAAGATAGTAATGATAGTACCACTTATTTGTGGCACTGCCATGTAAGTCGTATTGGTATAAAACGCATGAAGAAGCTCCATGTTGATGGATCTTTAGACTCACTCGTTTTTGAAAAGTATGAGACATGCAAACCATGTCTATTGGTGTATACGCATGAAGAAACTCCATGCAGATGGATCATTTGGACTCACTTGATTTTGAATCACTTGAGATATGCAAATCATACCACATAAGCAAGATGACTGAAAAGCCTCAGTTTCAGTAAAATGGAACAAGATAGCAACTTGTTGGAAGCAACACATTTTGATGTGTGCAGTCCAATGAGTGCTGAGGTATGCTATGAATATCGTTATGTTCTTACTTCACAGATGATTCGAGTAGATGTTGAGTATATTTACTTGATGAAACACAAGTCTGAATTATTGAATGGTTCAATTAATTTCAGAGTGAAGTTTAAGATCTTCGTGACAAGAGGATAGAATGTCTATGATATGATCATAGAGATGAGTATCTGAGTTACGAGCTTTGGCACACAATTAAGACATTGTGGAAATTGTTTCACAATGAATACCGCCTAGAACACCATAGTGAGATGGTGTGTTTGAACATCATAGTTGCACCCTATTGGATATGGTGCGTACCATGATGTCTCTTATCGAATTACCACTATCGTTCATGGGTTAGGCATTAGAGACTACCACACTCACTTTAATAGGGTACCACGTAATTCCGTTGAGACGACACCGTTTGGAGAAACCTAAGTTGTCGTTTCTTAAAGGTTTGGGGCTGCGATGCTTATGTGAAAAAGTTTCAGGTTGATAAGCTCAAACCCAAAGCGTATAAAATGCATCTTCATAGGACACCCAAAACAGTTGGGTATACCTCCTAATTCAGATCCGAAAGCAATAGGGATTGTTTCATGAATCAGGTCCTTTCTCGAGGAAAAGTTTGTCTCGGAAAGTTGAGTGGGAGGATGGTGGAGACTTGATGAGGTTATTGAACCGTCACTTCAACTAGTGTGTAGCAGGGCACAGGAAGTTGTTCCTGTGGCGCTTACACCAATTGAAGTAGAAGCTTATGATAGTGATCATGAAACTTTGGATCAAGTCACTACCAAACCTCGTAGGTAGACAAGGATGCGTACTATTTCAGAGTGGTATGTGCTCCTGTCTTGAAGGTCGTGTTGCTAGACAACAATGAACCTACGAGCTATGGAGAAGCGATGGTGGGCCCAAATTCCGACAAATGATTAGAGGCCATGAAATCCGAGATAGGATCCATGTATCAAAACAAAGCATGGACTTTGGTGGACTTGCCCGATGATCAGCAAGCCATTGAGATAAATGGATCTTTAAGAAGAAGACAGACGTGGACGTTAATGTCACCGTCTATGAAGCTCGACTTGTGGCGAAGAGTTTTTCACAAGTTCAAGGAAGTTGACTACGATGAGATTTTCTCATCCGTAGCGATGCTTAAGTCCGTCGGAATCATGTTAGCATTAGCTGCATTTATGAAATCTGGCAGATGGATGTCAAAACGAGTTTCCTTACCAGTCTTCATAAGGAAAGGTTGTATGCGATACAGTCAGAAAGGTTTTGTCGATCCTAAGGATGCTAAAAGGTATGCAAAGCTCCAGCAATCCTTCTAAGGATTGGACTAAGCATCTCGGAGTTGGAATGTACACTAAGATGAGATGATCAAAGATTTGGGTTTATACAGAAGTTTATGAGAAACTTGTATGTCCAAAGAAGTGAGTGGGAGCACAATAGAATTTCTGATGAGTATATGTTGTTGATCAGAAATGATGTAGAATTTCTGGAAAGCATATAGGGTTATTTGAAAAGTGTTTTTCAAGGGAAAACCTGGATTAAGCTACTTGAACATTGAGCATCAAGATCTATGAGGATGGATCAAAACGCTTAATGATACTTTCAAAATGAGCACATACCTTGACATGATCTTGAAGGTGTTCAAGATGGATCAGTCAAAGAAGGAGTTCTTGCCTGAGTTGTAAGGTATGAAGTTGAGAGTTAAAGCTCGACCACGGCAGAAGAGAGAGAAAGTACGAAGGTCGTCCCCTATGCTTCAGACATAGGCTCTACAGTATGCTATGCTGAGTACCGCACCTGATGTGTGGCTTGCTACATGTCTGGCAAGAGGGTACAAAGGTGATCAAGGAGTGGATCACCAGATAGCGGTCAAAATTATCCTTAGAGGAATAAGGATATGTTTCTCAATTATGGAGGTGATAAAGAGTTTGATGTAAAGGGTTACGTCAATGCAAGCTTTAACACCTATCCGAGTGACTCTGAGTAGCAAACCGGATACGTATAGTGGAACAACCATTTGGAATAGTTCCAAGTGGAGCGTGGAAGCAGCATTTACAATATGACATAGAGATTTGCGAAGTACATACGGACCTGAATGTTGCAGACCCGTTGACTAAAACCTCTCTCACAAGCAAAACATGATCAAACCCCAGAACTCATTGAGTCTTAATCACATGGTGATGTGAACTAGTTTAGTGACACTAGTAAACTCTTTGGATGTTCGTCACATGGAGATGTGACCTGTCAGTGTTAATCACATGGCGATGTGAACTAGATTATTGACTCTAGTGCAAGTGGGAGACTGTTGGAAATATGCCCTAGAGGCAGTAATAAATTAGTTATTATTATATTTCCTTGTTCATGATAATCGTTTATTATCCATGCTATAATTGTATTGATAGGAAACTCAGATACATGTGTGGATACATAGACAACACCATGTCCCTAGTAAGCCTCTGTTGACTAGCTCGTTGATCAATAGATGGTTACGGTTTCCTAACCATGGACATTGGATGTCGTTGATAACGGGATCACATCATTAGCAGAATGATGTGATGGACAAGACCCAATCCTAAGCCTAGCACACAGATCGTGTAGTTCGTATGCTAAGCTTTTCTAATGTCAAGTATCTTTTCCTTAGACCATGAGATTGTGCAACTCCCAGATACCGTAGGAATGCTTTGGGTGTACCAAACGTCACAACGTAACTGGGTGGCTATAAAGGTGCACTACAGGTATCTCCGAAAGTGTCTGTTGGGTTGGCACGAATCGAGACTGGGATTTGTCACTCCGTGTAAACGGAGAGGTATCTCTGGGCCCACTCGGTAGGACATCATCATATTGTGCACAATGTGACCAAGGGGTTGATCACGGGATGATGTGTTACGGAACGAGTAAAGAGACTTGCCGGTAACGAGATTGAACAAGGTATCGGTATACCGACGATCGAATCTCGGGCAAGTACAATACCGTTAGACAAAGGGAATTGTATACGGGATCGAATGAGTCCTTGACATCGTGGTTCATCCGATGAGATCATCGTGGAACATGTGGGAGCCAACATGGGTATCTAGATCCCGCTGTTGGTTATTGACCGGAGAATGTCTCGGTCATGTCTACATGTCTCCCGAACCCGTAGGGTCTACACACTTAAGGTTCGATGACGCTAGGGTTACAAAGGAAGTTTGTATGTGGTTACAGAATGTTGTTCGGAGTCCCGGATGAGATCCCAGACGTCGCGAGGAGTTCTGGAATGGTCCGGAGGTAAAGATTTATATATGGGAAGTCTTGTTTTGGTCACCGGAAAAGTTTCGGGTTTTATCGGTAACGTACCGGGACCACCGGGAGGGTCCCGGGGTTCCACCAAGTGGGGCCACCGGCCCCGGATGGCTGCATGGGCCAAGTGTGGGAGGGGACCAGCCCCAGGTGGGCTGGTGTGCCCCCCTACAAGGGCCCAAGGCACCTAGGGTTTGGGGAGGGGGTGCTTCCACCTAACTTGGGGGGCAAGTTTCCCCCCTCTCCCCCTTGGCCGCCACCCTTAGATGGGATTGCGGCTGCCGCACCCCTTGGGGTGGAAACCCTAGAGGGGGCGCACCCCCCTCCCTCTCCCCTATATATACTTGAGGGTTTTGGGGCTGCCAACACAGGAGTTTTGACCTCTCCCTGGCGCAGCCCTACCTCTCTCCCTTCTCCTCTCCCGCGGTGCTTGGCGAAGCCCTGCTGGATTGCCACGCTCCTCCATCACCACCACGCCATTGTGCTGCTGTTGGACGGAGTCTTCCTCAACCTCTCCCTCTCTCCTTGCTGGATCAAGGCATGGGAGACGTCACCGGGCTAAACGTGTGTTGAACGCGGAGGTGCCGTCCGTTCGGCACTAGGATCTCCAGTGATTTGGATCACGACGAGTACGACTCCTTCAACCCCGTTCTCTTGAATGCTTCCGCTTAGCAATCTACAAGGGTATGTAGATGCACTCTCCTTCCCCTCGTTGCTGGTTTCTCCATAGATAGATCTTGGTGACACGTAGGAAAATTTTGAATTTCTGCTACGTTCCCCAACAAAAATAACAAATGAAGTCATAAAGGGTTGAAAATTGATGATGTGGCTTTTAATGGTGAAGTTTGAACACAGCAAAACTATGGCGTTCAAATAAGTTCAACAAAATGAAATCCCTTTGTAACAGACGAGTTTCCCTATGAAACTCTGATACTTCAAAAGAGATTGTTTGTTTTGTACACGAAGTGCATCCAGTTTTTGCCGTAACCCTCTCTACTTTCTTGCACATGCTTTGTGGGTGAAATGATGATACCATGCCAACTTTCAACCTTTTCAGAGTTCATTTCAAATGCTTTTCAATTTCATGGTCTCATAGCTCAAAATAATCAGTAAATGCATGAAAAATAACAAATGAAGTCAGAAAGGGTTGAAAATTGATGATGTGGCTTTTAATGGTGCATTTTGAACACACAAAAATTAGAAATTTCAAATAAGTTCAAAAAAATGAAATCCCTTTGTAACAGACAAGTTTCCGTATGAAACCCGGATACTTCGAAAGAGATTGTCCGTTTTGTACACGAAGTGCATCCAGTTTTTGCCATAACCCTTTCTACTTTCTTGCACATGCTATGTGGGTGAAATTTTGATACCATGCCAACTTTCAACCTTTAAAGAGTTCATTTCAAATGCTTTTCAATTTCATGGTTTCATAGCTCAAAATATCTAGTAAATACATAAAAAATAACAAATGAAGTCAGAAATGGTTGAAAATTGATGATGTGGCTTTGAATGGTGGATTTTGAACACAGAAAACCTATGGAGTTCAAATAAGTTCAAAAAAATGAAATTCCTTTTTAACATACAAGTTTCCGTATGAAACCCTGATACTTCGAAAGAGATTATCCGTCTTGTACACGAAGTGCATCCAGTTTTTGCCGTAACCCTATCTACTTTCTTGCACATGCTATGTGGGTGAAATTTTGATACCATGCCAACTTTCAACCTTTAAAGAGTTCATTTCAAATGCTTTTCAATTTCATGGTTTCATAGCTCAAAATATCCAGTAAATACATGAAAAATAACAAATGAAGTCAGCAATGGTTGAAAATTGATGATGTGGCTTTGAATGGTGGATTTTGAACACAGAAAACCTATGGAGTTCAAATAAGTTCAAAAAAATGAAATTCCTTTTTAACAGACAAGTTTCCGTATGAAACCCTGATACTTCGAAAGAGATTATCCGTCTTGTACACGAAGTGCATCCAGTTTTTACCGTAACCCTCTCTACTTTGATGCACATGCTTTGTGGGTGAAATGATGATGCCATGCTAACTTTCAACCTTTTCAGAGTTCATTTCAAATGCTTTTCAATTTCATGGTCTTATAGCTCAAAATAAGCAGTAAATACATGAAAAATAACAAATGAAGTCAGAAAGGGTTGAAAATTGATGATGTGGCTTTGAATGGTCGATTTTGAACATAGAAAAACTATGGAGTTCAAATAAGTTCAACAAAATGAAATCCCTTCGTAACAGACGAGTTTCCCTATGAAACAATCATACTTCAAAAGAGATTGTCTGTTTCCTACACTAAGTGCATCCAGTTTTTGCCGTAACCCTCTCTACTTTCTTGCACATGCTATGTTGGTGAAATAATGATACGATGCCAACTTTCAACCTTTTCAGAGTTCATTTCAAATGTTTTTTAATTTCATGGTCTTATAGCTCAAAATAATCAGTAAATGCATGAAAAATAACAGAAGTCAGAAAGGGTTGAAAATTGATGAAGTGGCTTTTAATGGTGCATTTTGAACACACAAAAACTATGGAGTTCAAATAAGTTCAAAAAAATGAAATCCCTTTGTAACAGACAAGTTTCCGTATGAAACCCTGATACTTCAAAAGAGATTGTCCGTTTTGTACATGAAGTGCATCCAGTTTTTGCCGTAACCCTCTCTACTTTGTTGCACATGCTATGTGGGTGAAATGATGATACCATGCCAACTTTCAACCTTTCAGAGTTCATTTCAAATTCTTTTCAATTTCATGGTCTCATAGCTCAAAATAATCAGTAAATGCATGAAAAATAACAAATGAAGTCAGAAAGGGTTGAAAATTGATGATGTGGCTTTGAATGGTGCATTTTGAATACAGAAAAACTATGGAGTTCAAATAAGTTCAAAAAATGAAATCCCTTCGTAACAGACGAGTTTCCCTATGAAACTCTGATACTTCGAAAGAGATTGTCTATTTTGTACACGAAGTGCATCCAGTTTTTGCCGTAACCCTCTCTACTTTCTTGCACATGCTATGTGGGTGAAATGATGATACCATGCCACCTTTCAACATTTTCAGAGTTCATTTCAAATGCTTTTCAATTTCATGGTCTCATAGCTCAAAATAATCAGTAAATGCATGTAAAATTAACAAATGAAGTCAGAAAGGGTTTGTGACGCCCCCGATTCAATCGTACACTAATCATGCACGCAAACGTGTACGATCAAGATCAGGGACTCGAGATATCACAACACAACTCTAAAACATAAATAAGTCATACAAGCATCATAATGCAAGCCAGGGGCCTCGAGGGCTCGAATACAAGTGCTCGATCATAGACGAGTCAGCGGAAGCAACAATATCTGAGTACAGACATAAGTAAACAAGTTGCCATAAGATGGCTAACACAAACTGGGATACAGATCGAAAGAGGCGCATGCCTCCTGCCTGGGATCCTCCTAACTACTCCTGGTCGTCATCAGCGGGCAGCACGTAGTAGTAGGCACCTCCAGTGTAGTAGGAGTCGTCGTCGAAGGTGGCGTCTGGCTCCTGGGCTCCGGCATCTGGTTGCGACAACCAGGTAGAAAGGAAAGGGGGAAAAAGTGGAGAAATGCAACCGTGAGTACTCATCCAAAGTACTCGCAAGCAAGGAGCTACACTACATATGCATGGGTATATGTGTAAAGGGCCATATCAGTGGACTAAACTGCAGAATGCCAAAATAAGAGGGGGATAGCTAGTCCTATCGAAGACAACGCTTCTGGCAGCCTCCGTCTTGCAGCAAGTAGAAGAGAGTAGACTGAAGTCCTCCAAGTAGCATCACATAGCATAATCCTACCCGGCGATCCTCTCCTCGTCGCCCTGTTAGAGAGCGATCACCGGGTTGTATCTGGCACTTGGAAGGGTGTGTTTTATTAAGTATCCGGTTCTAGTTGTCATAAGGTCAAGTTACAACTCCAAGTCGTCCTGTTACCGAAGATCACGGCTATTCGAATAGATTAACTCCCTACAGGGGTGCACCACATAACCCAACACGCTCGATCCCATTTGGCCGGACACACTTTCCTGGGTCATGCCCGGCCTCGGAAGATCAACACGTCGCAGCCCCACCTGGGCACAACAGAGAGGTCAGCACGCCGGTCTAAATCCTATGCGCGCAGAGGTCTGGGCCCATCGCCCATTGCACTCCTGCACGTTGCGTACGCGGCTGGAAGCAGACCTAGCAACCTCCATTACAAAGGAAGTCACGTTACGCGGTCCAATCTGGCCCGCGCCGCTCAGTCGCTCACGTCACGAAGGCTTCGGCTGATACCACGATGTCGAGTGCCCATAACTGTTCCCGCGTAGTTGGTTAGTGCATATAGGCCAGTAGCCAGACTCAGATCAAATACCAAGATCTCGTTAAGCGTGTTATTATGAAGCAATCGCGAACGCCGACCAGGGCCAGACCCACCCGTCTCCCAGGTGGTCTCAACCTGCCCTGTCGCTCCGCCACAAAGATCCACACAGAGGGACGTCGGGACAAAGGTCCTTTCAGCACCCAATCCGTGAATCACTCGCGGGTACTCCTCGAGCCGACCCGACTTTAGTCACCATCTGTAATATGTATATATGTATAGTATATACCCGTGATCACCTCCCGAGTGATCACGGCCCAATAGTATAGCAAGGCTGACTGACAAGAATGTAGCATCAATGATGATAAACTAGCATCCTATACTAAGCATTTAGGATTGCGGGTAAGGTATCAATGGCTGTAGCAACAATGATAGGCTATGCATCAGAATAGGATTAACGGAAAGCAGTAACATGCTACACTACTCTAATGAAAGCAGTATAGATGAGAATAGGCGATATCTGGTGATCATGGGGTGGGGGGCTTGCCTGGTTGCTCTGGCAAGAAGGAGGGGTAGTCAACTCCATAGTCGAACTGGGCAGCAGCAGCGTCGGTCTCGTGGTCTACCGGAGAGAAGAGGGAGGAGAAACAGTAAATACAAAGCAAACATAGCATCACAAAAGCGTAACATGGCAATATGTTGTGCCGGGTGTGACCTAACGTATGGCTACACGATATAGGTGAAGGTGGAATTCAACCGGGAATGTATTCCCGGTTCCGGACCTGTGTCAGACAGATGACCGGAGGGGAAATGTTCCATGTTCAGCATGCTAGAGGCATGTGACAAATGAACGGACCGCATATTCGGATTCGTTGGATTTTCCTAAGCAACTTTCATGTAGAAAACGTTTTCATCTGAGCTACGGTTTAATTTCTATGAATTAACGAAGTTCAAAGCATTTTCTGGAATTACTGAAATTCTGCTAAGTCCTCAGTTTTAAACATCACTTGGCTGTTTTCAAAAGGCTATAACTATTGTTCTGTCCAACCTATGGGTTAGTGCCTTATATCAATCTTGAGCAATTTTCTGTGATCTACATGACAGAATCAAGTCCATCTACATTAGTGTCCATTTGCTTGCTCAAATCTTTGTTTGAAAAGTGCTACTGGAAGTCAATTCCAGAATCTGTTTTTTAGTTCTTCCAGTTAACAGAACATAGACTTTCGTCATTTTTATAGGAATTAATCTAGGCGGCTTTTGAATTTGGTTCAATGGAAAGAATTGAACCCTGCCAAGTGTACAACACGCACATACGAATTTTACTCATATTAACTTTTGTTTAGGTGCTGTTTAAGGGCCGTGAAGAGGGCTAGTTAGTGTAAAAATTGCAAAGCTGACTATTGCTACAGTAACTGAATGTTACTGTAGCAGGGGAGCAGCAGCCGAGCGCAGCGGGAAGAGCAGCAGCAAGGAGCAACACACATCGCGCACACACACTTCACGCACGCACAACACGTACACACACGCACGGCCGCTCGGCCATGGCCAGCCGTAGCAGGCTAGCAGCAGCCGGTCGCAACGGCTAGCGGCAGCACGCGCGCACGGGGGCGGCCTGGTCAGAGGTGGAGCGGGGCACGACCACGCGCGGGCAGTGTGCGCCGGGGCGTGGCTGGTCGAGCAGTGGGAGAGGAAGGCTGGGGCCGAGGCCACGACAAGGAAGGCGCGGGGAGCCCGCGGCTGAGCCGGGAGTTGAGCTCCGTCCGGCTAACGTGGCGGAGCACGGCGACGAGTGGCAGAAATAGCAATAACAGCAGCATCACGCAGGGCAAGTAGCAATGACAGTAGCATCGCAAGGAACTGCAGGAGCACGTACGCAGACGTTGAACTACGGCCATGGCAGCCACCTGCTCGTACAGGCGACTACGATGAGGGATCCGAGACCGGGGTGAAGGGGATTCGGAGGAGAAACTCACTGGGGAGGCACAAGGGGGCCCGGTGACGGCTTAGTAGCTGTAGGCTTGCCGGAATCGCCGAGATTTGCCGGCGACCGAAGGAAGAAGAGGGTGGCGTCAAGGGCGATGCAGGGGCTCCGGGCTCGAGGTCGTGGACGAAGAGGAAGCAGAAGACGATGTCGATTCTCCTGGTGCATTCCTAGCCAGCGGGGAGGTCAGTGGCCGCGCGATGACGATGGCCATGGCAGCAGCAGCGCTCGGCGTCGAACAAATCGAGAGAGAGATTGAGAGGGAGAGGGATTGGGCGGCTAGGGTTCGTCAAGGGAGGGAGGAGGGCGTCGGGGCGTCCTCTTATCCACAGGGAGAGAGCGGGGATGACCACCACGGGACCAGGGGCGCCATGGGATGGCCGCCACGATCCCCCTGCCTCCTGTAACGAGGTTGGGGATGAGGTGGAGGTGGGCTGCCCAATGTTGTTAGACGGGCCAAAGTGCACAAAGGCACTAGAGCCCATTAACACATAGTAGTTAGGCCTTTCCCTTTTATTTTATTTTACACTAATTGCAGAATCTGTTTGTATTAGTTTGAGTTGTTAATTGGTCTTTGTAAAAATGTGGAACTTGGCCACATAAATACATTACAATATTTGGCACTACCACAAAAAGTTTGGTAGGAGTTTGAATTGATTTGGATTTTTCACAAATGGAAAAGTATAAGAAAAGGGTGATTTGGAACTATTTTAATTTCCAAGGGAAATTAAATATCTCAAATGATGTTGAATAATTCATGACAATTAGTTGGCGAATATTTTAAACCCACCAAACATTTTTACTTGACAGTTTGAAGAAATAAGAATTTGACTTGTTTTCGGAATTTGAATTTGACATGTGTTTGAAACAAGTGGGTTTAGCAAGAGTAACAGTGGTGACATGGCATCATTAACAGAGGATTATTGTAGCTTAATTATCCGGGCGTCACAGGGTTGAAAATTGATGATGTGGCTTTTAATGGTGCATTTTGAACACAGAAAAACTATGGAGTTCAAATAAGTTCAAAAAAATGAAATCCCTTTGTAACAGACGTGTTTCCATAGGAAACCCTGATACTTTGAAAGAGATTGTCCGTTTTGTACGCGAAGTGCATCCAGTTTTTGCTGTAACACTCTTTACTTTCTTGCACATGGTATGTGGGTGAAATGATGATACCATGCTAGCTTTCAACCTTTCAGAGTTCATTTCAAATGCTTTTCAATTTCATGGTCTCACAGCTCAAAATAATCAGTAAATGCATGAAAAATAACAAATGAAGTCAGAAAGGGTTGAAAATTGATGATGTGGCTTTGAATGGTGCATTTTGAATATAGAAAAACTATGGAGTTCAAATAAGTTCAAAAAAAATGAAATCCCTTCATAACAGATGAGTTTCCATATGAAACCCTAATACTTCGAAAGAGATTGTCCGTTTTGTACACGAAGTGCATCCAGTTTTTCCTGTAACCCTCTCTACATTCTTGCACATGCTATGTGGGTGAAATGATGATACCATGCCAACTTTCAACCTTTTCAGAGTTCATTTCAAATGCTTTTCAATTTCATGGTCTTATAACTCAAAATAATCAGTAAATGCATGAAAAATAACAAATGAAGTCAGAAAGGGTTGAAAATTGATGATGTGGCTTTTAATGGTGCATTTTGAACACAGGAAAACTATGGATTTCAAATAAGTTCAACAAAATGAAATCCCTTTGTAACAGACCAGTTTCCCTATGAAACTCTGATACTTCGAAAGATATTGTCTGTTTTGTACACGAAGTGCATCCAGTTTTTGCCGTAACCCTCTCTACTTTCTTGCACATGCTTTGTGCGTGAAATGATGATACCATGCCAACTTTCAACCTTTTCAGAGTTCATTTCAAATGCTTTTCAATTTCATGGTCTCATAGCTCAAAATAATCAGTAAATGCATGAAAAATAACAAATGAAGTCAGAAAGGGTTGAAAATTGATGATGTGGCTTTTAATGGTGCATTTTGAACACAAAAAAACTATGAAGTTCAAATAAGTTCAAAAAATGAAATCCCTTTGTAACAGAGAAGTTTCTTTATGAAACCCGGATACTTCGAAAGAGATTGTCCGTTTTGTACACGAAGTGCATCCAGTTTTTGCCGTAACCCTCTCTACTTTCTTACAGATGCTATGTGGGTGAAATTTTGATACCATGCCAACTTTCAACATTTTCAGAGTTCATTTCAAATGCTTTTCAATTTCATGGTCTTATAGCTCAAAATAATCAGTAAATACATGAAAAATAACAAATGAAGTCAGAAATGGTTGAAAATTGATGATGTGGCTTTTAATGGTGGATTTTGAACACAGAAAAACTATGGAGTTCAAATAAGTTCAAAAAAAATGTAATTCCTTTTTAACAGACAAGTTTCCGTATGAAACCCTGATACTTCGAAAGAGATTATCCGTTTTGTACACGAAGTGCATCCAGTTTTTGTCGTAACCCTCTCTACTTTTATGCACATGCTTTGTGGGTGAAACGATGATACCATGCCAACTTTCAACCTTTTCAGAGTTCATTTCAAGTGCTTTTCAATTTCATGGTCTTATAGCTCAAAATAATCAGTAAATACATGAAAAATAACAAATGAAGTCAGAAAGGGTTGAAAATTGATGATGTGGATCTGAATGGTGGATTTTGAACATAGAAAAACTATGGAGTTCAAATAAGTTCAACAAAATGAAATCCCTTTGTATCAGATGAGTTTCCCTATGAAACACTGATACTTCGAAAGAGATTATCCGTTTCGTACACTAAGTGCATCCAGTTTTTGCCGTAACCCTCTCTACTTTCTTGCACATGCTATGTGGGTGAAATTTTGATACCATGCCAACTTTCAACATTTTCAGAGTTCATTTCAAATGCCTTTTAATTTCATGGTCTTATAGCTCAAAATAATCAGTAAATGCATGAAAAATAACAAAAGTCAGAAAGGGTTGAAAATTGATGAAGTGGCTTTTAATGGTGCATTTTGAACACAGAAAAACTATGGAGTTCAAATAAGTTCAAAAAGATGAAATCCCTTTGTAACAGACAATTTTCCGTATGAAACCCTAATACTTCGAAAGAGATTGTCCGTTTTGTACACGAAGTGCATCCAGTTTTTGCCGTAACCCTCTCTACTTTTATGCACATGCTATGTGGGTGAAATGATGATACCATGCCAACTTTCAACCTTTCAGAGTTCATTTCAAATGCTTTTCAATTTCATGGTCTCATAGCTCAAAATAATCAGTAAATGCATGAAAAATAACAAATGAAGTCAGAAAGGGTTGAAAATTGATGATGTGGCTTTGAATGGTGCATTTTGAATACAGAAAAACTATGGAGTTCAAATAAGTTCAAAAAAATGAAATCGCTTCGTAACAGATGAGTTTCCGTATGAAACCTTGATACTTCAAAAGAGATTGTCCGTTTTGTACACGAAGTGCATCCAGTTTTTGCCGTAACCCTCTCTACTTTCTTGCACATGCTATGTGGGCGAAATTATGATACCATGCCAACTTTCAACCTTTTGAGAGTTTATTTCAAATGATTTTTAATTTCATGGTCATATAGCTCAAAATAATCAGTAAATGCATGAAAAATAACAAATGAAGTCAGAAAGGGTTGAAAATTGATGATGTGGCTTTGAATGGTGCCTTTTGAACACAGAAAAACTATGGAGTTCAAATAAATTCATAAAAATGAAATCCCTTTGTAACAGACGAGTTTCCCTATGAAACCTTGATACTTCGAAAGAGATTGTCCGTTTTGTACACGAAGTGCATCTAGTTTTTGCCGTAACCCTCTCTACTTTCTTGCACATGCTATGTGGGTGAAATGATGATACCATGCCATTTTTCAACCTTTTCAGAGTTTATTTCAAATGATTTTCATTTTCATGGTCTTATAGCAAATAATAATTAGTAAATGCATGAAAAATAACAAATGAAGCCAGAAAGGGTTGAAAATTGATGATGTGGCTTTGAATGGTGCATTTTGAACACAGAAAAACTATGGAGTTCAAATAAATTCATAAAAATGAAATCCCTTTGTAACAGACGAGTTTCCCAATGAAACCTTGATACTTCGAAAGAGATTGTCCGTTTTGTACACGAAGTGCATCCAGTTTTTGCCGTAACCCTGTCTACTTTCTTGCACATGCTATGTGGGTGAAATGATGATACCATGCCAACTTTCAACCTTTTCAGAGTTCATTTCAAATGCTTTTTAATTTCATGGTCTTATATCTCAAAATAATCAGTAAATGCATGAAAAATATCAAAAGTCAGAATGGGTTGAAAATTGATGATGTGGCTTTTAATGGTGCATTTTGAACACAGAAAAACTATGGAGTTCAAATAAGTTCAAAAAAATGAAATCCCTTTGTAACAGACAAGTTTCCGTATGAAACCCTGTTACTTCGAAAGAGATTGTCCGTTTTGTGCACCAAGTGCATCCAGTTTTTGCCGTAACCCTCTCTACTTTCTTGCACATGCTATGTGGGCGAAATGATGATACCATGCCAACTTTCAACCTTTTCAGAGTTTATTTCAAATGATTTTCAATTTCATGGTCTTATAGCTCAAAATATAATCAGTAAATGCATGAAAAATAACAAATAAAGTCAGAAAGGGTTGAAAATTGATGATGTGGCTTTGAATGGTGCATTTTGAATACAGAAAAACTATGGAGTTCAAATAAGATCAGAAAAATAAAATCGCTTTGTAACAGACGAGTTTCTTTATGAAACCTTGATACTTCGAAAGAGATTGTCCGTTTTGTACACGAAGTGCATCCAGTTTTTGCCGTAACCCTCTCTACTTTCTTGCACATGCTATGTTGGTGAAACGATGATACCATGCCAACTTTCAAACTTTTTAGAGTTCATTTCAAATGCTTTTCAATTTCATGGTCTCATAGCTCAAAATAATCAGTAAATGCATGAAAAATAACAAATAAAGTCAGAAAGGGTTGAAAATTGATGATGTGTCTTTGAATGGTCCATTTTGAATACAGATAAACTATGGAGTTCAATTAAGTTCAGAAAAATGAAATCCCTTTGTAACAGACAAGTTTCCCTATGAAACCTTGATACTTGGAAAGAGATTGTCCGTTTTGTACATGAAGGGCATCCAGTTTTTGCCGTAACCCTCTCTACTTTCTTGCACATACTATGTGGGTGAAATGATGATACCATGCCAACTTTCAACCTTTTCACAGTTCATTTGAAATGCTTTTCAATTTATTGGTCTTATAACTCAAAATAATCAATAAATGCATGAAAAATAACAAATGAAGTTAGAAAGGGTTGAAAATTGATGATGTGGCTTTTAATGGTGCATTTTGAACACAGAAAAACTATGGAGTTCAAATAAGTTCAAAAAAATGAAATCCCTTTGTAACAGACGAGTTTCCCTATGAAACTCTGATACTTCGAAAGAGATTTTCTGTTTTGTACACGAAGTGCATCCTGTTTTTGCCGTAACCCTCCCTACTTTCTTGCACATGCTTTGTGGGTGAAATGATGATACCATGCCAACTTTCAACCTTTTCAGAGTTCATTTCAAATGCTTTTCAGTTTCATGGTCCATAGCTCAAAATAATCAGTAAAATGCATGAAAAATAACAAATGAAGTCAGAATGGGTTGAAAATTGACGATGTGGCTTTGAATGGTGGATTTTGAACACAGAAAAACTATGGAGTTCAAATAAGTTCAACAAAATGAAATCCCTTTGTAACAGACAAGTTTCCGTATGAAACCAGGATACTTCGAAAGAGATTGTCCGTTTTGTACACGAAGTGCATCCAGTTTTTTCCGTAACCCTCTCTACTTTCTTGCACATGCTATGTGGGTGAAATGATGATACCATGCCAAATTTCAACCTTTTCAGAGTTCATTTCAAATGCCTTTCAATTTCATGGTCTTATAGCTCAAAATAATCAGTAAATACATGAAAAATAACAAATGGAGTCAGAAAGGGTTGAAAATTGATGATGTGGCTTTTAATGGTGGATTTTGAACACAGAAAAACTATCGAGTTCAAATAAGTTCAAAAAAATGAAATTCCTTTTTAACAGACAAGTTTCCGTATGAAACCCCGATACTTCGAAAGAGATTATCCGTTTTGTACATGAAGTGCATCCAGTTTTTGCCGTAACCTTCTATACTTTTATGCACATGCTTTGTGGGTGAAATGATGATACCATGCCAACTTTCAACCTTTTCAGAGTTCATTTCAAATGCTTTTCAATTTCATGGTCTTATAGCTCAAAATAATCAGTAAATACATGAAAAATAACAAATGAAGTCAGAATGGGTTGAAAATTGACGATGTGGCTTTGAATGGTGGATTTTGAACACAGAAAAACTATGGAGTTCAAATAAGTTCAACAAAATGAAATCCCTTTGTATCAGACGAGTTTCCCTATGAAACACTGATACTTCGAAAGAGATTGACCGTTTCATACACGAAGTGCATCTAGTTTTTGCCGTAACCCTGTCTACTTTCTTGCACATGCTATGTGGGTGAAATGATGATACCATGCCAACTTTCAACCTTTTCAGAGTTCATTTCGAATGCTTTTTAATTTCATGGTCTTATAGCTCAAAATAATCAGTAAATGCATGGAAAATTAACAACTGAAGTCATAAAGGGTTGAAAATTGATGATGTGGCTTTTAATGGTGCATTTTGAATACAGAAAAACCATTGAGTTCAAATAAGTTCAAAAAAATGAAATCCCTTTGTATCAGATGAGTTTCCGTATGAAACCCTGATACTTCGAAAGAGATTGTCCGTTTTGTACACGAAGTGCATCCAGTTTTTGCCGTAACCCTCTTTACTTTCTTGCACATGCTATGTGGGTGAAATGATGATACCATGCCAGCTTTCAACCTTTCAGAGTTCATTTCAAATGCTTTTCAATTTCATGGTCTCATAGCTCAAGATAATCAGTAAATGCATGAAAAATAACAAATGAAGTCAGAAAGGGTTAAAAATTGATGATGTGGCTTTGAATGGTGCATTTTGAATACATAAAAACTATGGAGTTCAAATAAGTTCAAAAAAATGAAATCCCTTCGTAACAGACGAGTTTCCCTATGAAACCTTGATACTTCGAAAGAGATTGTCCGTTTTGTACACGAAGTGCATCCAGTTTTTGCCGTAACCCTCTCTACTTTCTTGCACATGATATGTGGGCAAAATGATGATACCATGCCAACTTTCAACCTTTTCAGAGTTTATTTCAGATGATTTTCAATTTCATGGTCTTATAGCTCAAAATAATCAATAAATGCATGAAAAATAACAAATGAAGTCAGAAAGGGTTGAAAATTGATGATGTGGATTTTAATGGTGCATTTTGAACACAAAAAAACTATGAAGTTCAAATAAGTTCAAAAAAATGAAATCCCTTTGTAACAGACAAGTTTCCCTATGAAACCTTGATACTTCGAAAGAGATTGTCCGTTTTGTACATGAAGTGCATCCAGTTTTTGCCGTAACCCTCTCTACTTTCTTGCACATGCTATGTGGGTGAAATGATGATACGATGCCAACTTTCAACCTTTTCAGAGTTCATTTCAAATGCTTTTTAATTTCATGGTCTTATGGCTCAAAATAATCAGTAAATGCATGAAAAATAACAAAAGTCAGAAAGGGTTGAAAATTGATGATGTGGATTTTAATGGTGCATGTTGAACACAGAAAAACTATGGAGTTCAAATAAGTTAAAAAAAATGAAATCCCTTTGTAACAGACAAGTTTCCATATGAAACCCTGATACTTCGAAAGAGATTGTCTGTTTTGTACACGAAGTGCATCCAGTTTTTGCCGTAACACTCTCTACTTTATTGCACATGCTATGTGGGTGAAATGATGATACCATGCCAACTTTCAACCTTTCAGAGTTTATTTCAAATGCTTTTCAATTTCATGGTCTCATAGCTCAAAATAATCAGTAAATGCATGAAAAATAACAAATGAAGTCAGAAAGGGTTGAAAATTGATGATGTGGCTTTGAAAGGTGCATTTTGAATACAGAAAAACAATGGAGTTCAAATAAGTTCAAAAAAATGAAATCCCTTCGTAACAGATGAGTTTCCGTATGAAACCCTGATACTTCGAAAGAGATTGTCCGTTTTGTACACGAAGTGCATCCAGTTTTTGCCGTAACCCTCTCTACTTTCTTGCACATGCTATGTGGGCCAAATTATGATACCATGCCAACTTTCAACTTTTTCAGAGTTTATTTCAAATGATTTTCAATTTCATGGTCTTATAGCTCAAAATAATCAGTAAATGCATGAAAAATAAGAAATGAAGTCAGAAAGGGTTGTAAATTGATGATGTGGCTTTGAATGGTGCATTTTGAACATAGAAAAGCTATGGAGTTCAAATAAATTCATAAAAATGAAATCCCTTTGTAACAGACGAGTTTCCCTATGAAACCTTGATACTTCGAAAGAGATTATCCGTTTTGTACACGAAGTGCATCCAGTTTTTGCCGTAACCCTCTCTACTTTCTTGCACATGCTATGTGGGTGAAATGATGATACCATGCCAACTTTCAACCTTTTCAGAGTTCATTTCAAATGCTTTTTAATTTCATGGTCTTATAACTCAAAATAATCAGTGAATGCATGAAAAATAACAAATGTCAGAATGGGTTGAAAATTGATGATGTGGCTTTTAATGGTGCATTTTGAACATAGAAAAACTATGGAGTTCAAATAAGTTCAACAAAATGAAATCCCATTGTAACAGACGAGTTTATTTCAAATGATTTTCAATTTCATGCTCTTATAGCTCAAAATAATCAGTAAATGCATGAAAAATAACAAATAATGTCAGAAAGGGTTGAAAATTGATGATGTGGCTTTGAATGGTGCATTTTGAATACAGAAAAACTATGGAGTTCAAATAAGTTCAGAAAAATAAAATCGCTTTGTAACAGACGAGTTTCCTTACGAAACCTTGATACTTCGAAAGAGATTGTCCGTTTTGTACACGAAGTGCATCCAGTTTTTGCCGTAACCCTCTCTACTTTCTTGCACATGCTATGTGGGTGAAATGATGATACCATGCCAACTTTCAAACTTTTCAGAGTTCATTTCAAATGCTTTTCAATTTCATGGTCTCATAGCTCAAAATAATCAGTAAATGCAAGAAAAATAACAAATAAAGTCAGAAAGGGTTGAAAATTGATGATGTGGCTTTGAATGGTGCATTTTGAATACAGAAAAACTATGGAGTTCAATTAAGTTCAGAAAAATGAAATCCCTTTGTAACAGACAAGTTTCCCTATGAAACCTTGATACTTGGAAAGAGATTGTCCGTTATGTACATGAAGTGCACCCAGTTTTTGCCGTAACCCTCTCTACTTTCTTGCACATACTATGTGGGTGAAATGATGATACCATGCCAACTTTCAACCTTTTCAGAGTTCATTTGAAATGCTTTTCAATTTCATGGTCTTATAACTCAAAATAATCAATAAATGCATGAAAAATAAGAAATGAAGTCAGAAAGGGTTGAAAATTGATGATGTGGCTTTTAATGGTGCATTTTGAACACAGAAAAACTATGGAGTTCAAATAAGTTCAGAAAAATGAAATCCCTTTGTAACAGACGAGTTTCCCTATGAAACCAGGATACTTCGAAAGAGTTGTCCGTTTTGTACACGAAGTGCATCCAGTTTTTGCCGTAACCCTCTCTACTTTCTTGCACATGCTATGTGGGTGAAATGATGATACCATGCCAACTTTCAACCTTTCAGAGTTCATTTCAAATGCTTTTCAATTTCATGGTCTCATAGCTCAAAATAATCAGTAAATGCATGAAAAATAACAAATGAAGTCAGAAAGGGTTGAAAATTGATGATGTGGCTTTTAATGGTGGATTTTGAACATAGAAAAACTATGGAGTTCAAATAAGTTCAAAAAAATGAAATTCCTTTTTAACATACAAGTTTCCGTATGAAACCCTGATACTTCGAAAGAGATTATCCGTTTTGTACATGAAGTGCATCCAGTTTTTGCCGTAACCTTCTATACTTTTATGCACATGCTTTGTGGGTGAAATGATGATACCATGCCAACTTTCAATCTTTTCAGAGTTCATTTCAAATGCTTTTCAATTTCATGGTCTTATAGCTCAAAATAATCAGTAAATACATGAAAAATAACAAATGAAGTCAGAAAGGGTTGAAAATTGATGATGTGGCTTTGAATGGTGGATTTTGAACACAGAAAAACTATGGAGTTCAAATAAGTTCAAAAAAATGAAATTCCTTTTTAACAGACAAGTTTCTGTATGAAACCCTCATACTTCGAAAGAGATTATCCGTTTTGTACATGAAGTGCATCCAGTTTTTGCCGTAACCTTCTATACTTTTATGCACATGCTTTGTGGGTGAAATGATGATACCATGCCAACTTTCAACCTTTTCAGAGTCCATTTCAAATGCTTTCCAATTTCATGGTCTTATAGCTCAAAATAATCAGTAAATACATGAAAAATAACAAATGATGTGGCTTTTAATGGTGCATTCTGAACACAGAAAAACTATGGAGTTCAAATAAGTTCAAGAAAATGAAATCCCTTTGTAACAGACAAGTTTCCGTATGAAACCCTGATACTTCGAAAGAGGTTGTCCGTTTTGTACACCAACTTCATCCAGTTTTTGCCGTAACCCTCCCTACTTTCTTGCACATGCTATGTGGGTGAAATGATGATACCATGCCAACTTTCAACCTTTTCAGAGTTCATTTCAAATGCTTTTAAATTTCATGGTCTCATAGCTCAAAATAATCAGTAGATACATGAAAAATAACAAATGAAGTCAAAAAGGGTTGAAAATTGATGATGTGGCTTTTAATGGTGCATTTTGAATACAGAAAAAACATGGAGTGCAAATAAGTTCAAAAAAATGAAATCCCTTTGTAACAGACGAGTTTCCATATGAAACCCTGATACTTCGAAAGAGATTGTCCGTTTTGTACACGAAGTGCATCCAGTTTTTGCCGTAACCCTCTTTACTTTCTTGCACATGCTATGTGGGTGAAATGATGATACCATGCCAGCTTTCAACCTTTCAGAGTTCATTTCAAATGCTTTTAAATTTCATGGTCTCATAGCTCAAAATAATCAGTAAATGCATGAAAAATAACAAATGAAGTCAGAAAGGGTTGAAAATTGATGATGTGGCTTTGAATGGTGCATTTTTAATACATAAAAACTATGGAGTTCAAATAAGTTCAAAAAAATGAAATCCCTTCGTAACAGACGAGTTTCCCTACGAAACCTTGATACTTCGAAAGAGATTGTCTGTTTTGTACACGAAGTGCATCCAGTTTTTGCCGTAACCCTCTCTACTTTCTTGCACATGATATGTGGGCAAAATGATGATACCATGCCAACTTTCAAACTTTTTAGAGTTTATTTCAAATGATTTTCAATTTCATGGTCTTATAGCTCAAAATAATCAATAAATGCATGAAAAATAACAAATAAAGTCAGAGAGGGTTGAAAATTGATGATGTGGCTTTTAATGGTGCATTTTGAACACAAAAAACTATGAAGTTCAAATAAGTTCAAAAAAATGAAATCCCTTTGTAACAGACAAGTTTCCCTATGAAACCTTGATACTTCGAAAGAGATTGTCCGTTTTGTACATGAAGTGCATCTAGTTTTTGCCGTAACCCTCTCTACTTTCTTGCACATGCTATGTGGGTGAAATGATGATACCATGCCAACTTTCAACGTTTTCAAGGTTCATTTCAAATGCTTTTTAATTTCATGGTCTCATAGCTCAAAATAATCAGTAAATGCATGAAAAATAACAAAAGTCAGAAAGGGTTGAAAATTGATGATGTGGATTTTAATGGTGCATGTTGAACAGAGAAAAACTATGGAGTTCAAATAAGTTCAAAAAAATGAAATCCCTTTGTAACAGACAAGTTTCCGTATGAAACCCTGATACTTCGAAAGAGATTGTCTGTTTTATAACGAAGTGCATCCAGTTTTTGCTGTAACCCTCTCTACTTTATTGCACATGCTATGTGGGTGAAATGATGATACCATGCCAACTTTCAACCTTTCAGAGTTTATTTCAAATGCTATTCAATTTCATGGTCTCATAGCTCAAAATAATCAGTAAATGCATGAAAAATAACAAATGAAGTCAGAAAGGGTTGAAAATTGATGATGTGGCTTTGAATGGTGCATTTTGAATACAGAAAAACAATGGAGTTCAAATAAGTTCAAAAAAATGAAATCCCTTCGTAACAGATGAGTTTCCGTATGAAACCCTGATACTTCGAAAGAGATTGTCCGTTTTGTACACGAAGTGCATCCAGTTTTTGCCGTAACCCTCTCTACTTTCTTGCACATGCTATGTGGGCCAAATTATGATACCATGCCAACTTTCAACCTTTTCAGAGTTTATTTCAAATGATTTTCAATTTCAGGGTCTTATAGCTCAAAATAATCAATAAATGCATGAAAAATAACAAATGAAGTCAGA
>NC_041391.1:26800046-26801516 GCF_002162155.2 Triticum dicoccoides
ATGTGGGTGAAATGATGATACCATGCCAACTTTCAACGTTTTCAAGGTTCATTTCAAATGCTTTTTAATTTCATGGTCTCATAGCTCAAAATAATCAGTAAATGCATGAAAAATAACAAAAGTCAGAAAGGGTTGAAAATTGATGATGTGGATTTTAATGGTGCATGTTGAACACAGAAAAACTATGGAGTTCAAATAAGTTCAAAAAAATGAAATCCCTTTGTAACAGACAAGTTTCCGTATGAAACCCTGATACTTCGAAAGAGATTGTCTGTTTTGTACACGAAGTGCATCCAGTTTTTGCTGTAACCCTCTCTACTTTATTGCACATGCTATGTGGGTGAAATGATGATACCATGCCAACTTTCAACCTTTCAGAGTTTATTTCAAATGCTTTTCAATTTCATGGTCTCATAGCTCAAAATAATCAGTAAATGCATGAAAAATAACAAATGAAGTCAGAAAGGGTTGAAAATTGATGATGTGGCTTTGAATGGTGCATTTTGAATAAAGAAAAACAATGGAGTTCAAATAAGTTCAAAAAAATGAAATCCCTTCGTAACAGATGAGTTTCCGTATGAAACCCTGATACTTCGAAAGAGATTGTCTGTTTTGTACACGAAGTGCATCCAGTTTTTGCCGTAACCCTCTCTACTTTCTTGCACATGCTATGTGGGCCAAATTATGATACCATGCCAACTTTCAACCTTTTCAGAGTTTATTTCAAATGATTTTCAATTTCAGGGTCTTATAGCTCAAAATAATCAATAAATGCATGAAAAATAACAAATGAAGTCAGAAAGGGTTGAAAATTGATGTTGTGGCTTTTAATGGTGCATTTTGAACACAAAAAAACTATGAAGTTCAAATAAGTTCAAAAAAATGAAATCCCTTTGTAACAGACAAGTTTCCCTATGAAACCTTGATACTTCGAAAGAGATTGTCTGTTTTGTACATGAAGTGCATCCAGTTTTTGCTGTAACCCTCTCTACTTTCTTGCACATGCTATGTGGGTGAAATGATGATACCATGCTGTAACACCCCGGTGTAATGATGCTACAGTAACCCCTGGGGTTAAGTTAATCTTTTTGCTAAACATGTTCCTGATCATAATTGTCTCCTTTCTCTTTTAAATTCCAGTTGAATTCAAATTCAAATTTTGTCTGAAATTCAAAATGCTCAGACATGAAAACAAAAATGTTCATCATGTGAAGAATATTCCACAACTAATATTGGTGGTGAACAAACATTTTTGCAAAAAGGTTTGAGTGGCCTAAGCTACTTCAAACAGTGGCCTAAGAAATAAATTAAATGCCTTTTAATTTATGAAAATGGCAAACTATTTCTAAAGCCTCACAATCTTTTTTGGCAGTGCCTAATAATTCTTTGTGATTATTTTGTCCAATGGCATAATTTTTTGCAAAGTCTTTATTGGCTAAAAGAAAAAGAAAAGAAAATGCAAAAGCTGTT
>NC_041391.1:26802614-26807161 GCF_002162155.2 Triticum dicoccoides
TAGAGCACGCTTAGCGCTACGTATCGTCATGTCATGCTTGGTGTTACCTCTGTTTGCTATGTATTTACTGTTTCTTCCCCCTCTTCTCTCCGGTAGGCCCCGAGGCCGCTGATGCCCCGGTGATCGACTACGTCGTTGACAACGACCCCTCCTTGCCAGATCAACCAGGCAAGCCCCCCCCCCTTTGATCATCCCGATATCGCCCATTCCATTCTCTCATGCTTGCATTAGATTTTGCTACTGTTATTGTTTGCACCTATTCTGATGCATAGCCTCTTTTTGTAACCTGCTTATTGTTACCTTACCGGCTTACCCTAAATTGCTTAGTATAGGTTGGTTAGTGATCCATCAGTGACCCCCACCTTGTCCTTGTTGCCCCTGCTTCATCATTGAAGACCCAATCAACGGGATTGAAGACCAGGCCCCGGCACCGCACATCACTTTCCCCTTAGTTGCTCGACACTGCTGGGTTACTATCGAGTGCCGAGGGTGAGACCTCTACAACACTTCTGATGTTACCCTGTAGTGTAGCTATTCGGTCGTGGTCATCGAGGGTGATTTCCTCTTTAACCACTTCCGATACGACTCTGTCGTGCAACCCCTCAAGTGTGAACCTCGAGGGTGATTCCTCTACGTTCACCTTGATGATTACATTGAGTGGAAACCACCGAGGGTGATTCCTTGGGTTTTCCTCTTGATGTTTGGACACACGGATACTTGAACTTTACAACTATTACTTGGAAAGTGATGTGGAGACGGGTTGACCTGGAAGGTGCCCGTGAGATAATTACGAGGCGTGGCCGGGCATTCTTAGCCCTTGCCGCAAGTCCTCGAGACGGGGCAACGGGGTCACCTCTTTCGTGAGGCTCTGCTTGTTACCGCGCGTTCCTAATCCACTATGATTTGGATATTTGATCCGAGGGGCCTCTGGCCTGATAGCACTAACCATCACGTGGGCATAGTATGGGCGTTCTGCGTCGTGTACATCAGCCGAAGCTTAATAGACGTCAGCGACGGAGCGGCGCGCGCCGGGTTGGACTGGTAAGCTCCTGCCTTTTTAGGGAGGTAGCTAGGTCTGCTCACCGGCCGCCCACGCAACGTGCAGGAGTTCCCGGGGAGATGGCCCATGACCCCTGGGGGCATAGGTTTAGTCCGGCGTGCTGGCCTCTCTATTAAGCCTAGGTCGGGTTGCGGCGTATTGTTTGGCCGAGGCCGGGCATGACCCTGGAAAGTGTGTCCGGCCGGAGTCAATCGAGCGTGGTGGGTAAGTTGGTGCACCCCTGCAGGGAAGAACTAATCTATGCATAGCCTGTCCTACGGTAACGGACACTTGGAGTTGTATCCCGATCGATACAACTAGAACTGGATACTTGTGATGAGAACTGGATGGTGATGAGGATTTGATTGTGATGATAACTGGATAGTATGGCTCTGGGATTGCTTTCTCGCGGGGAGTCGAGAAAGGATCTCTGGCCGAGGTTGATAACACTACTACCACTTTACTTTATGCTACTCTACTCCCTCTTGTTTGCTGCAAGATGGTGGTTTCCAGAAGATGCTAGTCTTCGATAGGACTAGACCTTCTCTCTATTCTGGCATTTCTGCAGCCCAGTCCACATATATAGCCTTCCTTTGATAATGTTGCATATGTAGTGTAGATCCTTGCTTGCGAGTACTTTGGATGAGTACTCACGGTTGCTTTGCTTCCCCTTTTCCCCCTTCTTTCTTCTTTCTGGTTGTTGCAACCAGATGGTGGAGTCCAGGAGCCAGATGCCACCTTTGACGACGGCTGCTACCCCGAGGGTGCCTACTACCACGTGACGGACGCCGACGACCAAGAGTAGTTAGGAGGCTCCCAGGCAGGAGGCCTTGCCTTTTCGATCGTTGTTGTTTTGTGCTAGCCTTCTTAAGGCAAACTTGTCTAACTCATGTCTGTACTCAGATATTGTTGCTTCCGCTGACTCTTTTGTTTTCGAGCTTATGTATTCGAGCCCTCGAGGCCCCTGGCTTGTAATATAAAGCTTGTATTATTTTAATTTGTGTCTAGAGTTGTGTTGTGATATCTTCCCGTGAGTCCTTGATCTTGATCGTACACATTTGCGTGTATGATTAGTGTACGATTGAATCGAGGGCGTCACAAGTTGGTATCAGAGCCGACTGCCTGTAGGTAGCCCCCTTTCCAACTCCTTGGCCGAAGTTGAGTCTAGTCACTGAAAACTGTTTTACTAACTTGGCTGTGTGGCTTACGGGCCCACGTCGCCATATGGGTGGTATTAGCATCTTTTACTCCTCGTCTATACTCTGGGACTCTGAACTCTCTTCTACTCGGGTTAAATGAATTTACTAACATTAGGATCCCGTGACCACATTCACCCCGAAGTTGGATGAAGCCATAGTTATTCCTTAGAATAGCTTTTTGAGTAGTGCACACCCTGTCGTGTTGACTACGGAGTGGAATCCATCGTACCTCCTTCATTATGCATGTTTTCATCATGAATGATCCTTATCTTTGCAAATGCTCAATGCTGAACTACCCCTGTTACATGTTAGCAGGATGGTTAGACCCGCTGGTCGTGGCTGTGGTGCCAACGACCCACCACCGCCTGAATTCTTTACTGGAATGAGGCAACAGTTTGAGTTAACTCGCCAGTTCATGGAAGGAATGATGGCTCAGTTTCCTCGTCCGAACATGAATCAACATCCAACCCGAGTAACTCTGCAGGACTTCATGCGCCTCAACCCATCTATCTACCGCAGCTCAACTCAACCCCTTGATGCTGATGACTGGCTCCGCGACATCACATATGAAATGGAGTCTGCTAGTGTTACCCCTGCCAACTATGTCACCTTCGCATCTTTCTTTCTGAAGGGTCCTGCTGCTCAATGGTGGGACAGCCACAGGCGTACCCTACCTGCTGGAACGGTCATTACTTGGCCGGATTTCCAAGCTGCCTTCCGTGCCCGTTTCATTCCTCAGGGGACCATGGACAGGAAGAAGCGAGAGTTCCGCAACCTCACCCAAGGCAACAAGACTGTAGATGCTTATCAACGGGAATTTCTGGACTTGTCACGTTATGCTGAAGAAGACATTGCAACTGATGCTCGTAAGCAAGAAAAGTTTCGTGATGGACTTCACCCAGATATCAAGCTAACACTGCTCATTCATGACTTTGCCGACTTCGCCACCTTGGTGAACAAGGCTATTCAGGTTGAGACTGGTCTTCAGGAACACCAGGGATCCCTCAGGCGTAGCCGTGACGCTGGCCCATCTTCGGGCCCGTCAGCGCAGAAGCGTCGTATATGGATTCCCCACAGCATGTATCGTCCAACTGCACCTACACCAAGACAGTCCTTTGTTGCACCTCGTCTGCCTCCTCCACCAGAGAGGCAGCCTCTTCGAGATGTACCATCCCAAGCTCCTGCTCCCGATCCCAATGATGGTCTGTGCTTCAGATGTGGCCGCCCCGGCCACCTTGCTAGAGAGTGCACTCAGAAAAAGAGCCAGCTGGCTCTACCTTCAACTGGCCGTAACAATTAGCCCCATAACAATAATGCCAGACCTTATGGTCATGGTCAGGCTAATCATGTTGATCTGAATGAAGCTCAAGACCAGCCTGCCACTGTGATGGGTACTCTTCTTGTTAATTCAGTACCGGCTTCTGTTTTATTCGATTCAGGAGCATCACACTCTTTCATGTCAGAAAATTTTGCTTACGCACATGACATCCGTTGCGAGCCCATGAACACTCCGATAGTGGTACGCACCCCTGCGGGTCAGTGTCGAACGACCATGATTGGTCGCGACGTCCCCGTTGAAATTGAAGGGTTGGAATTTTGTGTTTCTCCCATTATTCTTGATTCTTCCAATATTGACCTCATTCTGGGAATGGAATGGTTGAAAGCGCATACTGCCTCTATCGTTTGCGCCACCAAGGTCGTTCACCTCCTACATCCTTCCGATGAGATAGTAAGCTACCATGCTCAGCTTGTTCAAAACGCTGAAGAACGACTTTATGCTTTGAATGCGTTGAACGCGGCACCTCTTGAGGGAATTGAAAAGATTCCAGTCGTTCGTAACTTCCAAGACGTATTTCCAGAAGAACTTCCAGGAATACCCCCTGCCCGGGCTGTCGAGTTCGTCATCGACTTGAAACCAGGCACCATTCCTATTGCAAAACGACCCTACAAGATGCCACCTCATGAACTCCTTGAGCTTAAGGAGGAAATCGACAAATCTCTTCACAAGGGTTTCATTCGTCCAAGTTCCTCTGCTTGGGGAGCACCTTCTCTCTTCGTCAAGAAGAAGGACGGTACGAACCGTTTGGTCCAAGACTATCGTCCTATCAACCAAGCTACAATTCAAAACAAATATCCCCTTCCTCGGATCAATGATCTGTATGATCAACTGGCTGGTTCATCAATATTCTCTAAACTCGACTTGAGGTTGGGTTACCACCAGATCCGTGTTCGTGAAGAGGATATTCCAAAGACCGCATTTGTGACTCGTTATGGTTCTTACGAGTACACCGTCATGTCATTCGGTTTAA
>NC_041391.1:26807171-26808803 GCF_002162155.2 Triticum dicoccoides
TTTGATTGTGATGATAACTGGATAGTATGGCTCTGGGATTGCTTTCTCGCAGGGAGTCGAGAAAGGATCTCTGGCCGAGGTTGATAACACTACTACCGCTTTACTTTATGCTACTCTACTCCCTCCTGTTTGCTGCAAGATGGTGGTTTCCAGAAGATGCTAGTCTTCGATAGGACTAGACCTTCTCTCTATTCTGGCATTTCTGCAGCCCAGTCCACATATACAGTCTTCCTTTGATAATGTTGCATATGTAGTGTAGATCCTTGCTTGCGAGTACTTTGGATGAGTACTCACGGTTGCTTTGCTCCCCCTTTTCCCCCTTCTTTCTTCTTTCTGGTTGTTGCAACCAGATGGTGGAGTCCAGGAGCCAGATGCCACCTTTGACGATTGCTGCTACCCCGAGGGTGCCTGCTACCCCGTGACGGACGCCGAGGACCAGGAGTAGTTAGGAGGCTCCCAGGCAGGAGGCCTTGCCTTTTCGATCGATGTTGTTTTTGTGCTAGCTTTCTTAAGGCAGACTTGTCTAACTCATGTCTGTACTCAGATATTGTTGCTTCCGCTGACTCTTGTGTTTCGAGCTTATGTATTCGAGCCCTCGAGGCCCCTGGCTTGTAATATAAAGCTTGTATTATTTTATTTTGTGTCTAGAGTTGTGTTGTGATATCTTCCCGTGAGTCCTTGATCTTGATCATACACATTTGCGTGTATGATTAGTGTACGATTGAATCGAGGGCGTCACAAGTTGGTATCAGAGCCGACTGCCTGTAGGTAGCCCCCTTTCCAACTCCTTGGCCGAAGTTGAGTCTAGTCACTGAAAACTGTTTTACTAACTTGGCTGTGTGGCTTACGGGCCCACGTCGCCATATGGGTGGTGTTAGCATCTTTTACTCCTCGTCTATACTCTGGGACTTTGAACTCTCTTCTACTCGGGTTAAATGAATTTACTAACATTAGGATCCCGTGACCACATTCACCCCGAAGTTGGATGAAGCCATAGTTATTCCTTAGAATAGCTTTTTGAGTAGTGCACACCCTGTCGTGTTGACTACGGAGTGGAATCCATCGTACCTCCTTCATTATGCATGTTTTCATCATGACTGATCCTTATCTTTGCAAATGCTCAATGCTGAACTACCCCTGTTACATGTTAGCAGGATGGTTAGACCCGCTGGTCGTGGCTGTGGTGCCAACGACCCACCACCGCCAGAATTCTTTACTGGAATGAGGCAACAGTTTGAGTTAACTCGCCAGTTCATGGAAGGAATGATGGCTCAGTTTCCTCGTCCGAACATGAATCAACATCCAACCCGAGTAACTCTGCAGGACTTCATGCGCCTCAACCCATCTATCTACCGCAGCTCAACTCAACCCCTTGATGCTGATGACTGGCTCCGCGACATCACATATGAAATGGAGTCTGCTAGTGTTACCCCTGCCAACTATGTCACCTTCGCATCTTTCTTTCTGAAGGGTCCTGCTGCTCAATGGTGGGACAGCCACAGGCGTACCCTACCTGCTGGAACGGTCATTACTTGGCCGGATTTCCAAGCTGCCTTCCGTGCCCGTTTCATTCCTCAGGGGACCATGGACAGGAAGAAGCGAGAGTTCCGCAACCTCACCCAAGGCAACAAG
>NC_041391.1:26811317-26812049 GCF_002162155.2 Triticum dicoccoides
TAGAGCACGCTTAGCGCTACGTATCGTCATGTCATGCTTGGTGTTACCTCTGTTTGCTATGTATTTACTGTTTCTTCCCCCTCTTCTCTCCGGTAGGCCCCGAGGCCGCTGATGCCCCGGTGATCGACTACGTCGTTGACAACGACCCCTCCTTGCCAGATCAACCAGGCAAGCCCCCCCCCCTTTGATCATCCCGATATCGCCCATTCCATTCTCTCATGCTTGCATTAGATTTTGCTACTGTTATTGTTTGCACCTATTCTGATGCATAGCCTCTTTTTGTAACCTGCTTATTGTTACCTTACCGGCTTACCCTAAATTGCTTAGTATAGGTTGGTTAGTGATCCATCAGTGACCCCCACCTTGTCCTTGTTGCCCCTGCTTCATCATTGAAGACCCAATCAACGGGATTGAAGACCAGGCCCCGGCACCGCACATCACTTTCCCCTTAGTTGCTCGACACTGCTGGGTTACTATCGAGTGCCGAGGGTGAGACCTCTACAACACTTCTGATGTTACCCTGTAGTGTAGCTATTCGGTCGTGGTCATCGAGGGTGATTTCCTCTTTAACCACTTCCGATACGACTCTGTCGTGCAACCCCTCAAGTGTGAACCTCGAGGGTGATTCCTCTACGTTCACCTTGATGATTACATTGAGTGGAAACCACCGAGGGTGATTCCTTGGGTTTTCCTCTTGATGTTTGGACACACGGATACTTGAACTTTACAACT
>NC_041391.1:26815540-26818503 GCF_002162155.2 Triticum dicoccoides
TTTGATTGTGATGATAACTGGATAGTATGGCTCTGGGATTGCTTTCTCGCAGGGAGTCGAGAAAGGATCTCTGGCCGAGGTTGATAACACTACTACCGCTTTACTTTATGCTACTCTACTCCCTCCTGTTTGCTGCAAGATGGTGGTTTCCAGAAGATGCTAGTCTTCGATAGGACTAGACCTTCTCTCTATTCTGGCATTTCTGCAGCCCAGTCCACATATACAGTCTTCCTTTGATAATGTTGCATATGTAGTGTAGATCCTTGCTTGCGAGTACTTTGGATGAGTACTCACGGTTGCTTTGCTCCCCCTTTTCCCCCTTCTTTCTTCTTTCTGGTTGTTGCAACCAGATGGTGGAGTCCAGGAGCCAGATGCCACCTTTGACGATTGCTGCTACCCCGAGGGTGCCTGCTACCCCGTGACGGACGCCGAGGACCAGGAGTAGTTAGGAGGCTCCCAGGCAGGAGGCCTTGCCTTTTCGATCGATGTTGTTTTTGTGCTAGCTTTCTTAAGGCAGACTTGTCTAACTCATGTCTGTACTCAGATATTGTTGCTTCCGCTGACTCTTGTGTTTCGAGCTTATGTATTCGAGCCCTCGAGGCCCCTGGCTTGTAATATAAAGCTTGTATTATTTTATTTTGTGTCTAGAGTTGTGTTGTGATATCTTCCCGTGAGTCCTTGATCTTGATCGTACACATTTGCGTGTATGATTAGTGTACGATTGAATCAAGGGCGTCACACATGCCAACTTTCAACCTTTTCAAGGTTCATTTCAAATGCTTTTTAATTTCATGGTCTTATAGCTCAAAATAATCAGTAAATGCATGAAAAATAACAAAAGTCAGAAAGGGTTGAAAATTGATGATGTGGATTTTAATGGTGCATGTTGAACAGAGAAAAACTATGGAGTTCAAATAAGTTCAAAAAAATGAAATCCCTTTGTAACAGACAAGTTTCCGTATGAAACCCTGATACTTCGAAAGAGATTGTCTGTTTTATAACGAAGTGCATCCAGTTGTTGCTGTAACCCTCTCTACTTTATTGCACATGCTATGTGGGTGAAATGATGATACCATGCCAACTTTCAACCTTTCAGAGTTTATTTCAAATGCTATTCAATTTCATGGTCTCATAGCTCAAAATAATCAGTAAATGCATGAAAAATAACAAATGAAGTCAGAAAGGGTTGAAAATTGATGATGTGGCTTTGAATGGTGCATTTTGAATACAGAAAAAGAATGGAGTTCAAATAAGTTCAAAAAATGAAATCCCTTCGTAACAGATGAGTTTTCGTATGAAACCCTGATACTTCGAAAGAGATTGTCCGTTTTGTACACGAAGTGCATCCAGTTTTTGCCGTAACCCTCTCTACTTTCTTGCATATGCTATGTGGGCCAAATTATGATACCATGCCAACTTTCAACCTTTTCAGAGTTTATTTCAAATGATTTTCAATTTCAGGGTCTTATAGCTCAAAATAATCAATAAATGCATGAAAAATAACATAATGAAGTCAGAAAGGGTTGAAAATTGATGATGTGGCTTTTAATGGTGCAAGTTGAACACAGAAAAACTATGGAGTTCAAATAAGTTCAAAAAAATGAAATCCCTTTGTAACAGACAAGTTTCCGTATGAAACCCTGATACTTCGAAAGAGATTGTCTGTTTTGTACACGAAGTGCATCCAGTTTTTGCTGTAACCCTCTCTACTTTATTGCACATGCTATGTGGGTGAAATGATGATACCATGCCAACTTTCAACCTTTCAGAGTTTATTTCAAATGCTTTTCAATTTCATGGTCTCATAGCTCAAAATAATCAGTAAATGCATGAAAAATAACAAATGAAGTCAGAAAGGGTTGAAAATTGATGATGTGGCTTTGAATGGTGCATTTTGAATAAAGAAAAACAATGGAGTTCAAATAAGTTCAAAAAAATGAAATCCCTTCGTAACAGATGAGTTTCCGTATGAAACCCTGATACTTCGAAAGAGATTGTCCGTTTTGTACACGAAGTGCATCCAGTTTTTGCCGTAACCCTCTCTACTTTCTTGCACATGCTATGTGGGCCAAATTATGATACCATGCCAACTTTCAACCTTTTCAGAGTTTATTTCAAATGATTTTAAATTTCAGGGTCTTATAGCTCAAAATAATCAATAAATGCATGAAAAATAACAAATGAAGTCAGAAAGGGTTGAAAATTGATGATGTGGCTTTTAATGGTGCATTTTGAACACAAAAAAACTATGAAGTTCAAATAAGTTCAAAAAAATGAAATCCCTTTGTAACAGACAAGTTTCCCTATGAAACCTTGATACTTCGAAAGAGATTGTCCGTTTTGTACATGAAGTGCATCCAGTTTTTGCTGTAACCCTCTCTACTTTCTTGCACATGCTATGTGGGTGAAATGATGATACCATGCCAACTTTCAACCTTTTCAAGGTTCATTTCAAATGCTTTTAAATTTCATGGTCTCATAGCTCAAAATAATCAGTAAATGCATGAAAAATAACAAATGAAGTCAGAAAGGGTTGAAAATTGATGATGTGGCTTTGAATGGTGCATTTTTAATACATAAAAACTATGGAGTTCAAATAAGTTCAAAAAAATGAAATCCCTTCGTAACAGACGAGTTTCCCTATGAAACCTTGATACTTCGAAAGAGATTGTCTGTTTTGTACACGAAGTGCATCCAGTTTTTGCCGTAACCCTCTCTACTTTCTTGCACATGATATGTGGGCAAAATGATGATACCATGCCAACTTTCAACCTTTTTAGAGTTTATTTCAAATGATTTTCAATTTCATGGTCTTATAGCTCAAAATAATCAATAAATGCATGAAAAATAACAAATAAAGTCAGAGAGGGTTGAAAATTGATGATGTGGCTTTTAATGGTGCATTTTGAACACAAAAAACTATGAAGTTCAAATAAGTTCAAAAAAATGAAATCCCTTTGTAA
>NC_041391.1:26819450-26826149 GCF_002162155.2 Triticum dicoccoides
ATCCAGTTTTTGCCGTAACCCTCTCTACTTTCTTGCACATGCTATGTGGGCCAAATTATGATACCATGCCAACTTTCAACCTTTTCAGAGTTTATTTCAAATGATTTTCAATTTCAGGGTCTTATAGCTCAAAATAATCAATAAATGCATGAAAAATAACAAATGAAGTCAGAAAGGGTTGAAAATTGATGATGTGGCTTTTAATGGTGCATTTTGAACACAAAAAAACTATGAAATTCAAATAAGTTCAAACAAATGAAATCCCTTTGTAACAGACAAGTTTCCCTATGAAACCTTGATACTTCGAAAGAGATTGTCCGTTTTGTACATGAAGTGCATCCAGTTTTTGCCGTAACCCTCTCTACTTTCTTGCACATGCTATGTGGGTGAAATGATGATACCATGCCAACTTTCAACCTTTTCAAGGTTCATTTCAAATGCTTTTTAATTTCATGGTCTTATAGCTCAAAATAATCAGTAAATGCATGAAAAATAACAAAAGTCAGAAAGGGTTGAAAATTGATGATGTGGATTTTAATGGTGCATGTTGAACACAGAAAAACTATGGAGTTCAAATAAGTTCAAAAAAATGAAATCCCTTTGTAACAGACAAGTTTCCGTATGAAACCCTGATACTGCGAAAGAGATTGTCTGTTTTGTACACGAAGTGCATCCAGTTTTTGCCGTAACCCTCTCTACTTTATTGCACATGCTATGTGGGTGAAATGATGATACCATGCCAACTTTCAACATTTCAGAGTTTATTTCAAATGCTTTTCAATTTCATGGTCTCATAGCTCAAAATAATCA
This sequence comes from Triticum dicoccoides, assembly GCF_002162155.2. NCBI lineage: Eukaryota > Viridiplantae > Streptophyta > Magnoliopsida > Poales > Poaceae > Triticum > Triticum dicoccoides. The sequence goes on from NC_041391.1 coordinate 26,820,261, forward strand.
GTAAATGCATGAAAAATAACAAATGAAGTCAGAAAGGGTTAAAAATTGATGATGTGGCTTTGAATGGTGCATTTTGAATACAGAAAAACAATGGAGTTCAAATAAGTTCAAAAAAATGAAATCCCTTCGTAACTGATGAGTTTCCGTATGAAACCCTGATACTTCGAAAGAGATTGTCCGTTTTGTACACGAAGTGCATCCAGTTTTTGCCGTAACCCTCTCTACTTTCTTGCACATGCTATGTGGGCCAAATTATGATACCATGCCAACTTTCAACCTTTTCAGAGTTTATTTCAAATGATTTTCAATTTCATGGTCTTATAGCTCAAAATAATCAGTAAATGCATGAAAAATAACAAATGAAGTCAGAAAGGTTTGAAAATTGATGATGTGGCTTTGGATGGTTCATTTTGAACACAGAAAAACTATGGAGTTCAAATAAATTCATAAAAATGAAATCCCTTTGTAACAGACGAGTTTCCCTATGAAACCTTGATACTTCGAAAGAGATTGTCCGTTTTGTACACGAAGTGCATCCAGTTTTTGCCGTAACCCTCTCTACTTTCTTGCACATGCTATGTGGGTGAAATGATGATACCATGCCAACTTTCAACCTTTTTAGAGTTTATTTCAAATGATTTTCAATTTCATGGTCTTATAGCTCAAAGTAATCAGTAAATGCATTAAACAATATCAAATGAAGTCAGAAAGGGTTGAAAATTGATGATGTGGCTTTGAATGGTGCATTCTGAACACAGAAAAACTATGGAGTTAAAATAAATTCATAAAAATGAAATCCCTTTGTAACAGACGAGGTTCCCTATGAAACCTTGACACTTCGAAAGATATTGTCCATTTTGTACACGAAGTGCATCCAGTTTTTGCCATAACCCTCTCTACTTTCTTGCACGTGCTATGTGGGTCAAATGATGATACCATGCCAACTTTTAACCTTTTCAGAGTTCATTTCAAATGCTTTTCAATTTCATGGTCTTATAACTCAAAATAATCAGTAAATGCGTGAAAAATAACAAATGAAGTCAGAAAGGGTTGAAAATTGATGATGTGGCTTTTAATGGTGCATTTTGAACACAGAAAAACTATGGAGTTCAAATAAGTTCAAAAAATGAAATCCCATTGTAACAGACGAGTTTCCGTGTGAAACTCTAATACTTCGAAAGAGATTGTCTGTTTTGTACACGAAGTGCATCCAGTTTTGCCGTAACCCTCTCTACTTTCTTGCACATGCTATGTGGGTGAAATGATGATACCATGCCAACTTTCAACCTTTTCAGAGTTCATCTCAAATGCTTTTCAATTTCATGGTCTTCTAGCTCAAAATAATCAGTAAATGCATGAAAAATAACAAATGAAGTCAGAAAGTGTTGAAAATCGATGATGTGGCTTTGAATGGTGCATTTTAAACACAGAAAAACTATGGAGTTCAAATAAGTTCAAAAAAATGAAATCCCTTTGTAACAAACAAGATTCCGTATGAAACCCTGATACTTCGAAAGAAATTATCCTTTTTGTACACGAAGTGCATCCATTTTTTGCCGTAACCCTCTCTACTTTTATGCACATGCTATGTGGGTGAAATGATGATACCATGGCAACTTTCAACCTTTTCAGAGTTCATTTCAAATGCTTTTCAATTTCATGGTCTCACAACTCAAAATAATCAGTAAATGCATGAAAAATAACAAATGAAGTCAGAAAGGGTTGAAAATTGATGATGTGGCTTTTAATGGTGCATTCTGAACACAAAAAACGATGAAGTTCAAATAAGTTCAAAAAAATGAAATCCCTTTGTAACAGACAAGTTTCCGTATGAAACTAGGATACTTCGAAAGAGATTGTCCGTTTTGTACACGAAGTGCATCCAGTTTTTGCCATAACCCTCTCTACTTTCTTGCACATGCTATGTGGGTTAAATGATGATACCATGCCAACTTTCAACCTTTTCAGAGTTCATTTCAAATGCTTTTCGATTTCATGGTCTTATAGCTCAAAATAATCTGTAGATACATGAAAAATAACAAATGAAGTCAGAAAGGGTTGAAAATTGATGATGTGGCTTTTAATGGTGCATTTTGAACACAGAAAAACTATGCAGTTCAAATTAGTTCAAAACAATGAAATTCCTTTTTAACAGACAAGTTTCCGTATGAAACCCTGATACGTCGAAAGAGATTATCCGTTTTGTACATGAAGTGCATCCAGTTTTTGCCGTAATCCTCTATACTTTTATGCACATGCTTTGTGGGTGAAATGATGATACCATGCCAACTTTCAACCTTTTCAGAGTTCATTTCAAATGCTTTTCAATTTCATGGTCTTATAGCTCAAAATAATCAGTAAATACATGAAAATAACAAATGAAGTCAAAAAGGGTTGAAAATTGATGATGTGGCTTTTAATGGTGGATTTTGAACACAGAAAAGCTATGGAGTTCAAATAAGTTCAAAAAAATGAAATCCCTTTGTAACAGACAAGTTTCCGCATGAAACCCTGATACTTCGAAAGAGATTGTCCGTTTTGTACACCAAGTGCATCCAGTTTTTGCCGTAACCCTCTCTACTTTCATGCACATGCTATGTGGGTGAAATGATGATACCATGCCAACTTTCAACCTTTCAGAGTTTATTTCAAATGCTTTTCAATTTCATGGTCTCATAGCTCAAAATAATCAGTAAATGCATGAAAAATAACAAATGAAGTCAGAAAGGGTTAAAAATTGATGATGTGGCTTTGAATGGTGCATTTTGAATACAGAAAAACAATGGAGTTCAAATAAGTTCAAAAAAATGAAATCCCTTCGTAACAGATGAGTTTCCGTATGAAACCCTGATACTTCGAAAGAGATTGTCCGTTTTGTACACGAAGTGCATCCAGTTTTTGCCGTAACCCTCTCTACTTTCTTGCACATGCTATGTGGGCCAAATTATGATACCATGCCAACTTTCAACCTTTTCAGAGTTTATTTCAAATGATTTTCAATTTCATGGTCTTATAGCTCAAAATAATCAGTAAATGCATGAAAAATAACAAATGAAGTCAGAAAGGGTTGAAAATTGATGATGTGGCTTTGAATGGTGCATTTTGAACACAGAAAAACTATGGAGTTCAAATAAATTCATAAAAATGAAATCCCTTTGTAACAGACGAGTTTCCCTATGAAACCTTGATACTTCGAAAGAGATTGTCCGTTTTGTACACGAAGTGCATCCAGTTTTTGCCGTAACCCTCTCTACTTTCTTGCAGATGCTATGTGGGTGAAATGATGATACCATGCCAACTTTCAACCTTTTTAGAGTTTATTTCAAATGATTTTCAATTTCATGGTCTTATAGCTCAAAATAATCAGTAAATGCATGAAAAATAACAAATGAAGTCAGAAAGGGTTGAAAATTGATGATGTGGCTTTGAATGGTGCATTCTGAACACATAAAAACTATGGAGTTCAAATAAATTCATAAAAATGAAATCCCTTTGTAACAGACGAGTTTCCCTATGAAACCTTGATACTTCGAAAGATATTGTCCGTTTTGTACACGAAGTGCATCCTGTTTTTGCCATAACCCTCTCTACTTTCTTGCACATGCTATGTGGGTCAAATGATGATACCATGCCGACTTTCAACCTTTTCAGAGTTCATTTCAAATGCTTTTCAACTTCATGGTCTTATAACTCAAAATAATCAGTAAATGCGTGAAAAATAACAAATGAAGTCAGAAAGGGTTGAAAATTGATGATGTGGCTTTTAATGGTGCATTTTGAACACAGAAAAACTATGGAGTTCAAATAAGTTCAACAAAATGAAATCCCATTGTAAGAGACGAGTTTCCCTATGAAACCTTGATACTTCGAAAGAGATTGTCCGTTTTGTACATGAAGTGCATCCAGTTTTTGCCGTAACCCTCTCTACTTTCTTGCACATGCTATGTGGGTGAAATGATGATACCATGCCAACTTTCAACCTTTTCAAGGTTCATTTCAAATGCTTTTTAATTTCATTGTCTTATAGCTCAAAATAATCAGTAAATGCATGAAAAATAACAAAAGTCAGAAAGGGTTGAAAATTGATGATGTGGATTTTAATGGTGCATGTTGAACACAGAAAAACTATGGAGTTCAAATAAGTTCAAAAAAATGAAATCCCTTTGTAACAGACAAGTTTCCGTATGAAACCCTGATACTTCGAAAGAGATTGTCTGTTTTGTACACGAAGTGCATCCCGTTTTTGCCGTAACCCTCTCTACTTTATTGCACATGCTATGTGGGTGAAATGATGATACCATGCCAACTTTCAACCTTTTAGAGTTTATTTCAAATGCTTTTCAATTTCATGGTCTCATAGCTCAAAATAATCAGTAAATGCATGAAAAATAACAAATGAAGTCAGAAAGGGTTGAAAATTGATGATGTGGCTTTGAATGGTGCATTTTGAATACAGAAAAACAATGGAGTTCAAATAAGTTCAAAAAAATGAAATCCCTTCGTAACAGATGAGTTTTCGTATGAAACCCTGATACTTCAAAGAGATTGTCCGTTTTGTACACGAAGTGCATCTAGTTTTTGCCGTAACCCTCTCTACTTTCTTGCACATGCTATGTGGGCCAAATTATGATACCATGCCAACTTTTAACCTTTTCAGAGTTTATTTCAAATGATTTTCAATTTCATGGTCTTATAGCTCAAAATAATCAGTAAATGCATGAAAAATAACAAATGAAGTCAGAAAGGGTTGAAAATTGATAATGTGGCTTTGAATAGTGCATTTTGAACACAGAAAAACTATGGATTTCAAATAAATTCATAAAAATGAAATCCCTTTGTAACAGATGAGTTTCCCTATGAAACCATGATACTTCGAAAGAGATTGTCCGTTTTGTACACGAAGTGCATCCAGTTTTTGCCATAACCCTCTCTACTTTCTTGCACATGCTATGTGGGTGAAATGATGATACCATGCCAACTTTCAACCTTTTTAGAGTTTATTTCAAATGATTTTCAATTTCATGGTCTTATAGCTCAAAATAATTAGTAAATGCATTAAAAATATCAAATGAAGTCAGAAAGGGTTGAAAATTGATGATGTGGCTTTGAATGGTGCATTCTGAACATAGAAAAACTATGGAGTTCAAATAAATTCATAAAAATGAAATCCCTTTGTAACAGACGAGTTTCCCTATGAAACCTTGATACTTCGAAAGATATTGTCTGTTTTGTACACGAAGTGCATCTAGTTTTTGCCATAACCCTCTCTACTTTCTTGCACATGCTATGTGGGTCAAATGATGATACCATGCCAACTTTCAACCTTTTCAGAGTTCATTTCAAATGCTTTTCAATTTCATGGTCTTATAACTCAAAATAATCAGTAAATGCGTGAAAAATAACAAATGAAGTCAGAAGGGTTGAAAATTGATGATGTGGCTTTTAATGGTGCATTTTGAACACAGAAAAACTATGGAGTTCAAATAAGTTCAACAAAATGAAATCCCATTGTAACAGACGAGTTTCCCTGTGAAACTCTAATACTTCGTAAGAGATTGTCTGTTTTGTACACGAAGTGCATCCAGTTTTGCCGTAACCCTCTCTACTTTCTTGCACATGCTATGTGGGTGAAATGATGATACCATGCCAACTTTCAACCTTTTCAGAGTTCATTTCAAATGCTTTTCAATTTCATGGTCTTCTAGCTCAAAATAATCAGTAAATGCATGAAAAATAACAAATGAAGTCAGAAAGTGTTGAAAATCGATGATGTGGCTTTGAATGGTGCATTTTAAACACAGAAAAACTATGGAGTTCAAATAAGTTTAAAAAATGAAATCCCTTTGTAACAAACAAGATTCCGTATGAAACCCTGATACTTCAAAAGAA
>NC_041391.1:26826828-26832046 GCF_002162155.2 Triticum dicoccoides
CAAATGCTTTTCAATTTCATGGTCTTCTAGCTCAAAATAATCAGTAAATGCATGAAAAATAACAAATGAAGTCAGAAAGTGTTGAAAATCGATGATGTGGCTTTGAATGGTGCATTTTAAACACAGAAAAACTATGGAGTTCAAATAAGTTCAAAAAAATGAAATCCCTTTGTAACAAACAAGATTCCGTATGAAACCCTGATACTTCGAAAGAAATTATCCTTTTTGTACACGAAGTGCATCCATTTTTTGCCATAACCCTCTCTACTTTTATGCACATGCTATGTGGGTGAAATGATGATACCATGCCAACTTTCAACCTTTTAGAGTTAATTGCAAATGCTTTTCAATTTCATGGTCTCATAGCTCAAAATAATCAGTAAATGCATGAAAAATAACAAATGAAGTCAGAAAGGGTTGAAAATTGATGATGTGGCTTTGAATGGTGCATTTTGAATACAGAAAAACAATGGAGTTCAAATAAGTTCAAAAAAATGAAATCCCTTCGTAACAGATGAGTTTCCGTATGAAACCCTGATACTTCGAAAGAGATTGTCCGTTTTGTACACGAAGTGCATCCAGTTTTTGCCGTAACCCTCTCTACTTTCTTGCACATGCTATGTGGGCCAAATTATGATACCATGCCAACTTTCAACCTTTTCAGAGTTTATTTCAAATGATTTTCAATTTCATGGTCTTATAGCTCAAAATAATCAGTAAATGCATGAAAAATAACAAATGAAGTCAGAAAGGGTTGAAAATTGATGATGTGGCTTTGAATGGTGCATTTTGAACACAGAAAAACTATGGATTTCAAATAAGTTCATAAAAATGAAATCCCTTTGTAACAGACGAGTTTCCCTATGAAACCTTGATACTTCGAAAGAGATTGTCCGTTTTGTACACGAAGTGCATCCAATTTTTGCCATAACCCTCTCTACTTTCTTGCACATGCTATGTGGGTGAAATGATGATACCATGCCAACTTTCAACCTTTTTAGAGTTTATTTCAAATGATTTTCAATTTCATGGTCTTATAGCTCAAAGTAATCAGTAAATGCATTAAAAATATCTAATGAAGTCAGAAAGGGTTGAAAATTGATGATGTGGCTTTGAATGGTGCATTCTGAACACAGAAAAACTATGGAGTTCAAATAAATTCATAAAAATGAAATCCCTTTGTAACAGAGGAGTTTCCCTATGAAACCTTGATACTTCGAAAGATATTGTCTGTTTTGTACACAAAGTGCATCTAGTTTTTGCCATTACCCTCTCTACTTTCTTGCACATGCTATGTGGGTCAAATGATGATACCATGCCAACTTTCAACCTTATCAGAGTTCATTTCAAATGCTTTTCAATTTCATGGTCTTATAACTCAAAATAATCAGTAAATGCGTGAAATATAACAAATGAAGTCAGAAAGGGTTGAAAATTGATGATGTGGCTTTTAATGGTGCATTTTGAACACAGAAAAACTATGGAGTTCAAATAAGTTCAACAAAATGAAATCCCATTGTAACAGACGAGTTTCCCTGTGAATCTCTAATACTTCGTAAGAGATTGTCTGTTTTGTACACGAAGTGCATCTAGTTTTGCCGTAACCCTCTCTACTTTCTTGCACATGCTATGTGGGTGAAATGATGATACCATGCCAACTTTCAACCTTTTCAGAGTTCATTTCAAATGCTTTTCAATTTCATGGTGTCATAGCTCAAAATAATCAATAAATGCATGAAAAATAACAAATGAAGTCAGAAAGGGTTGAAAATTGCTGATGTGGCTTTTAATGGTGCATTCTGAACACAAAAAACGATGAAGTTCAAATAAGTTCAAAAAAATGAAATCCCTTTGTAACAGACAAGTTTCCGTATGAAACTAGGATACTTCGAAAGAGATTGTCCGTTTTGTACACGAAGTGCATCCAGTTTTTGCCATAACCCTCTCTACTTTCTTGCACATGCTATGTGGGTGAAATGATGATACCATGCCAACTTTCAACCTTTTCAGAGTTCATTTCAAATGCCTTTCAATTTCATGGTCTTATAGCTCAAAATAATCTGTAAATACATGAAAAATAACAAATGAAGTCAGAAAGGGTTGAAAATTGATGATGTGGCTTTTAATGGTGCATTTTGAACACAGAAAAACTATGGAGTTCAAATTAGTTCAAAAAAATGAAATTCCTTTTTAACAGACAAGTTTCCGTATGAAACCCTGATACGTCGAAAGAGATTATCCGTTTTGTACATGAAGTGCATCCAGTTTTTGCCGTAACCCTCTATACTTTCATGCACATGCTTTGTGGGTGAAATGATGATACCATGCCAACTTTCAACCTTTTTAGAGTTCATTTCAAATGCTTTTCAATTTCATGGTCTTATAGCTCAAAATAATCAGTAAATACATGAAAATAACAAATGAAGTCAGAAAGGGTTGAAAATTGATGATGTGTCTTTTAATGGTGGATTTTGAACACAGAAAAACTATGGAGTTCAAATAAGTTCAAAAAAATGAAATCCCTTTGTAACAGACAAGTTTCCGCATGAAACCCTGATACTTCGAAAGAGATTGTCCGTTTTGTACACCAAGTGCATCCAGTTTTTGCCGTAACCCTCTCTACTTTCTTGCACATGCTATGTGGGTGAAATGATGATACCATGCCAACTTTCAACCTTTTAGAGTTTATTTCAAATGCTTTTCAATTTCATGGTCTCATAGCTCAAAATAATCAGTAAATGCATGAAAAATAACAAATGAAGTCAGAAAGGGTTAAAAGTTGATGATGTGGCTTTGAATGGTGCATTTTGAATACAGAAAAACAATGGAGTTCAATAAGTTCAAAAAAATGAAATCCCTTCGTAACAGATGAGTTTCCGTATGAAACCCTGATACTTCGAAAGAGATTGTCCGTTTTGTACACAAAGTGCATCCAGTTTTTGCAGTAACCCTCTCTACTTTCTTGCACATGCTATGTGGGGCAAATTATGATACCATGCCAACTTTCAACCTTTTCAGAGTTTATTTCAAATGATTTTCAATTTCATGGTCTTATAGCTCAAAATAATCAGTAAATGCATGAAAAATAACAAATGAAGTCAGAAAGGGTTGAAAATTGATGATGTGGCTTTGAATGGTGCATTTTGAACACAGAAAAACTATGGAGTTCAAATAAATTCATAAAAATGAAATCCCTTTGTAACAGACGAGTTTCCCTATGAAACCTTGATACTTCGAAAGAGATTGTCCGTTTTGTACACGAAGTGCATCTAGTTTTTGACGTAACCCTCTCTACTTTCTTGCACATGCTATGTGGGCGAAATTATGATACCATGCCAACTTTCAACCTTTTCAGAGTTTATTTCAAATGATTTTCAATTTCATAGTCTTATAGCTCAAAATAATCAGTAAATGCATGAAAAATAACAAATGAACTCAGAAAGGGTTGAAAATTGATGATGTGGCTTTGAATGGTGCATTTTCAACACAGAAAAACTATGGAGTTCAAATAAGTTCAACATAATGAAATCCCATTGTAACAGACGAGTTTCCCTGTGAAACTCTAATACTTCAAAAGAGATTGTCTGTTTTGTACACGAAGTGCATCCAGTTTTGCCGTAACCCTCTCTACTTTCTTGCACATGCTATGTGGGTGAAATGATGATACCATGCCAACTTTCAACCTTTTCAGAGTTCATTTCAAATGCTTTTCAATTTCATGGTCTTATAGCTCAAAATAATCAGTAAATGCATGAAAAATAACAAATGAAGTCAGAAAGTGTTGAATATCGATGATGTGGCTTTGAATGGTGCATTTTAAACACAGAAAAACTATGGAGTTCAAATAAGTTCAAAAAAATGAAATCCCTTTGTAACAAACAAGATTCCCTATGAAACCCTGATACTTCAAAAGAAATTATCCTTTTTGTACACGAAGTGCATCCATTTTTTGCCGTAACCCTCTCTACTTTTATGCACATGCTATTTGGGTGAAATGATGATACCATGCCAACTTTCAACCTTTTCAGAGTTCATTTCAAATGCTTTTCAATTTCATGGTCTCATAGCTCAAAATAATCAGTAAATGCATGAAAAATAACAAATGAAGTCAGAAAGGGTTGAAAATTGATGATGTGGCTTTTAATGGTGCATTCTGAACAGAAAAAACGATGAAGTTCAAATAAGTTCAAAAAAATGAAATCCCTTTGTAACAGACAAGTTTCCGTATGAAACTAGGATACTTCGAAAGAGATTGTCCGTTTTGTACACGAAGTGCATCCAGTTTTTGCCATAACCCTCTCTACTTTCTTGCACATGCTATGTGGGTGAAATGATGATACCATGCCAACTTTCAACCTTTTCAGAGTTCATTTCAAATGCCTTTCAATTTCTTGGTCTTATAGCTCAAAATAATCTGTAAATACATGAAAAATAACAAATGAAGTCAGAAAGGGTTGAAAATTGATGATGTGGCTTTTAATGGTGCATTTTGAACACAGAAAAACTATGGAGTTCAAATTAGTTCAAAAAATGAAATACCTTTTTAACAGACAAGTTTCCGTATGAAACCCTCATACGTCGAAAGAGATTATCCATTTTGTACACGAAGTGCATCCAGTTTTTGCCGTAACCCTCTATACTTTTATGCACATGCTTTGTGGGTGAAATGATGATACCATGCCAACTTTCAACCTTTTCAGAGTCCATTTCAAATGCTTTTCAATTTCATGGTCTTATAGCTCAAAATAATCAGTAAATACATGAAAATAACAAATGAAGTCAGAAAGGGTTGAAAATTGATGATGTGGCTTTTAATGGTGGATTTTGAACACGGAAAAACTATGGAGTTCAAATAAGTTCAAAAAAATGAAATCCCTTTGTAACAGACAAGTTTCCGCATGAAACCCTGATACTTCGAAAGAGATTGTCCGTTTTGTACACCAAGTGCATCCAGTTTTTGCCGTAACCCTCTCTACTTTCTTGCACATGCTATGTGGGTGAAATGATGATACCATGCCAACTTTCAACCTTTCAGAGTTTATTTCAAATGCTTTTCAATTTCATGGTCTCATAGCTCAAAATAATCAGTAAATGCATGAAAAATAACAAATGAAGTCAGAAAGGGTTAAAAATTGATGATGTGGCTTTGAATGGTGCATTTTGAATACAGAAAAAGAATGGAGTTCAAATAAGTTCGAAAAAATGAAATCCCTTCGTA
>NC_041391.1:26832056-26839673 GCF_002162155.2 Triticum dicoccoides
TTTTCAGAGTTCATTTCAAATGCTTTTCAATTTCATGGTCTCATAGCTCAAAATAATCAGTAAATGCATGAAAAATAACAAATGAAGTCAGAAAGGGTTAAAAATTGATGATGTGGCTTTGAATGGTGCATTTTGAATACAGAAAAAGAATGGAGTTCAAATAAGTTCGAAAAAATGAAATCCCTTCGTAACAGATGAGTTTCCGTATGAAACCCTGATACTTTGAAAGAGATTGTCTGTTTTGTACACGAAGTGCATCCAGTTTTTGCCGTAACCCTCTCTACTTTCTTGCACATGCTATGTGGGCCAAATTATGATACCATGCCAACTTTCAACCTTTTTAGAGTTTATTTCAAATGATTTTCAATTTCATGGTCTTCTTGCTCAAAGTAATCAGTAAATGCATGAAAAATAACAAATGAAGTCAGAAAGGGTTGAAAATTGATGATGTGGCTTTGGATGGTGCTTTTTGAACACAGAAAAACTATGGAGTTAAAATAAATTAATAAAGATGAAATCCCTTTGTAACAGACGAGTTTCCCTATGAAACCTTGATACTTCGAAAGAGAATGTCCGTTTTGTACACGAAGTGCATCCAGTTTTTGCCGTAACCCTCTCTACTTTATTGCACATGCTGTGTGGGTGAAATGATGATACCATGCCAACTTTCAACCATTTTAGAGTTTATTTCAAATCATTTTCAATTTCATGGTCTTATAGCTCAAAATAATCAGTAAATGCATGAAAAATAACAAATGAAGTCAGAAAGGGTTGAAAATTGATGATGTGGCTTTGAATGGTGCATTCTGAACACAGAAAAACTATGGAGTTCAAATAAATTCATAAAAATGAAATCCCTTTGTAACATACGAGTTTCCCTATGAAACCTTGATACTTCGAAAGATATTGTCTGTTTTGTACACGAAGTGCATCCTGTTTTTGCCATAACCCTCTCTACTTTCTTGCACATGCTATGTGGGTCAAATGATGATACCATGCCAACTTTCAACCTTTTCAGAGTTCATTTCAAATGCTTTTCAATTTCATGGTCTTATAACTCAAAATAATCAGTAAATGCGTGAAAAATAACAAATGAAGTCAAAAAGGGTTGAAAATTGATGATGTGTCTTTTAATGGTGCATTTTGAACACAGAAAAACTATGGAGTTCAAATAAGTTCAACAAAATGAAATCCCATTGTAACAGACGAGTTTCCCTATGAAACTCTAATACTTCGAAAGAGATTGTCTGTTTTGTACACGAAGTGCATCCAGTTTTGCTGTAACCCTCTCTACTTTCTTGCACATGCTATGTGGGTGAAATGATGATACCATGCCAACTTTCAACCTTTTCAGAGTTCATTTCAAATGCTTTTCAATTTCATGGTCTTCTTGCTCAAAATAATCAGTAAATGCATGAAAAATAACAAATGAAGTCAAAAAGGGTTGAAAATTGATGATGTGGCTTTTAATGGTGCATTCTGAACACAAAAAACGATGAAGTTCAAATAAGTTCAAAAAAATGAAATCCCTTTGTAACAGACAAGTTTCCGTATGAAACTAGGATACTTCGAAAGAGATTGTCCATTTTGTACACGAAGTGCATCCAGTTTTTGCCATAACCCTCTCTACTTTCTTGCACGTGCTATGTGGGTCAAATGATGATACCATGCCAACTTTCAACCTTTTCAGAGTTCATTTCAAATGCTTTTCAATTTCATGGTCTTATAACTCAAAATAATCAGTAAATGCGTGAAAAATAACAAATGAAGTCAGAAAGGGTTGAAAATTGATGATGTGGCTTTTAATGGTGCATTTTGAACACAGAAAAACTATGGAGTTCAAATAAGTTCAACAAAATGAAATCCCATTGTAACTGACGAGTTTCCCTGTGAAACTATAATACTTCGAAAGAGATTGTCTGTTTTGTACACAAAGTGCATCCAGTTTTGCCGTAACCCTCTCTACTTTCTTGCACATGCTATGTGGGTGAAATGATGATACCATGCCAACTTTCAACCTTTTCAGAGTTCATTCCAAATGCTTTTCAATTTCATGGTCTTCTAGCTCAAAATAATCAGTAAATGCATGAAAAATAACAAATGAAGTCAGAAAGTGTTGAAAATCGATGATGTGGCTTTGAATGGTGCATTTTAAACACAGAAAAACTATGGAGTTCAAATAAGTTCAAAAAAATGAAATCCCTTTGTAACAAACAAGATTCCGTATGAAACCCTGATACTTCGAAAGAAATTATCCTTTTTGTACACGAAGTGCATCCATTTTTTGCCGTAACCCTCTCTACTTTTATGCACATGCTATCTGGGTGAAATGATGATACCATGCCAACTTTCAACCTTTTCAGAGTTCATTTCAAATGCTTTTCAATTTCATGGTCTCATAGCTCAAAATAATCAGTAAATGCATGAAAAATAACAAATGAAGTCAGAAAGGGTTGAAAATTGATGATGTGGCTTTGAATGGTGCATTTTGAATACAGAAAAACAATGGAGTTCAAATAAGTTCAAAAAAATGAAATCCCTTCGGAACAGATGAGTTTTCGTATGAAACCCTGATACTTCGAAAGAGATTGTCCGTTTTGTACACGAAGTGCATCCAGTTTTTGCCGTAACCCTCTCTACTTTCTTGCATATGCTATGTGGGCCAAATTATGATACCATGCCAACTTTCAACCTTTTCAGAGTTTATTTCAAATGATTTTCAATTTCATGGTCTTATAGCTCAAAATAATCAGTAAATGCATGAAAAATAACAAATGAAGTCAGAAAGGGTTGAAAATTGATGATGTGGCTTTGAATGGTGCACTTTGAACACAGAAAAACTATGGAGTTCAAATAAATTCATAAAAATGAAATCCCTTTGTAACAGACGAGTTTCCCTATGAAACCTTGATACTTCGAAAGAGATTGTCCGTTTTGTACACGAAGTGCATCCAGTTTTTGCCGTAACCCTCTCTACTTTCTTGCACATGCTATGTGGGTGAAATGATGATACCATGCCAACTTTCAACCTTTTTAGAGTTTCTTTCAAATGATTTTCAATTTCATGGTCTTATAGCTCAAAATAATCAGTAAATGCATTAAAAATATCAAATGAAGTCAGAAAGGGTTGAAAATTGATGATGTGTCTTTGAATGGTGCACTCTGAACACAGAAAAACTATGGAGTTCAAATAAATTCATAAAAATGAAATCCCTTTGTAACAGACGAGTTTCCCTATGAAACCTTGATACTTCGAAAGATATTGTCCGTTTTGTACACGAAGTGCATCCAGTTTTTGCCATAACCCTCTCTACTTTCTTGCACGTGCTATGTGGGTCAAATGATGATACCATGCCAACTTTCAACCTTTTCAGAGTTCATTTCAAATGCTTTTCAATTTCATGGTCTTGTAACTCAAAATAATCAGTAAATGCGTGAAAAATAACAAATGAAGTCAGAAAGGGTTGAAAATTGATGATGTGGCTTTTAATGGTGCATTTTGAACACAGAAAAACTATGGAGTTCAAATAAGTTCAACAAAATGAAATCCCATTGTAACAGACGAGTTTCCCTATGAAACTCTAATACTTCGAAAGAGATTGTCTGTTTTGTACACGAAGTGCATCCAGTTTTGCCGTAACCCTCTCTACTTCCTTGCACATGCTATGTGGGTGAAATGATGATACCATGCCAACTTTCAACCTTTTCAGAGTTCATTCCAAATGCTTTTCAATTTCATGGTCTTCTAGCTCAAAATAATTAGTAAATGCATGAAAAATAACAAATGAAGTCAGAAAGTGTTTAAAATCGATGATGTGGCTTTGAATGGTGCATTTTAAACACATAAAAACTATGGAGTTCAAATAAGTTCAAAAAAATGAAATCCCTTTGTAACAAACAAGATTCCGTATGAAACCCTGATACTTCGAAAGAAATTATCCTTTTTGTACACGAAGTGCATCCATTTTTTGCCGTAACCCTCTCTACTTTTATGCACATGCTATGTGGGTGAAATGATGATACCATGCCAACTTTCAACCTTTTCAGAGTTCATTTCAAATGCTTTTCAATTTCATGGTCTCATAGCTCAAAATAATCAGTAAATGCATGAAAAATAACAAATGAAGTCAGAAAGGGTTGAAAATTGATGATGTGGCTTTGAATGGTGCATTTTGAATACAAAAAAACAATGGAGTTCAAATAAGTTCAAAAAAATGAAATCCCTTCGGAACAGATGAGTTTTCGTATGAAACCCAGATACTTCGAAAGAGATTGTCCGTTTTGTACACGAAGTGCATCCAGTTTTTGCCGTAACCCTCTCTACTTTCTTGCACATGCTATGTGGGCCAAATTATGATACCATGCCAACTTTCAACCTTTTCAGAGTTTATTTCAAATGATTTTCAATTTCATGGTCTTATAGCTCAAAATAATGAGTAAATGCATGAAAAATAACAAATGATGTCAGAAAGGGTTGAAAATTGATGATGTGGCTTTGAATGGTGCACTTTGAACACAGAAAAACTATGGAGTTCAAATAAATTCATAAAAATGAAATCCCTTTGTAACAGACGAGTTTCCCTATGAAACCTTGATACTTCGAAAGAGATTGTCCGTTTTGTACACGAAGTGCATCCAGTTTTTGCCGTAACCCTCTCTACTTTCTTGCACATGCTATGTGGGTGAAATGATGATACCATGCCAACTTTCATCCTTTTTAGAGTTTATTTCAAATGATTTTCAATTTCATGGTCTTATAGCTCAAAATAATCAGTAAATGCATTAAAAATATCAAATGAAGTCAGAAAGGGTTGAAAATTGATGATATGTCTTTGAATGGTGCACTCTGAACACAGAAAAACTATGGAGTTCAAATAAATTCATAAAAATGAAATCCCTTTGTAACAGATGAGTTTCCCTATGAAACCTTGATACTTCGAAAGATATTGTCCGTTTTGTACACGAAGTGCATCCAGTTTTTGCCATAACCCTCTCTACTTTCTTGCACGTGCTATGTGGGTCAAATGATGATACCATGCCAACTTTCAACCTTTTCAGAGTTCATTTCAAATGCTTTTCAATTTCACGGTCTTATAACTCAAAATAATCAGTAAATGCATGAAAAATAATAAATGAAGCCAGAAAGGGTTGAAAATTGATGATGTGGCTTTTAATGGTGCATTTTGAACACAGAAAAACTATGGAGTTCAAATAAGTTCAACAAAATGAAATCCCATTGTAACTGACGAGTTTCCCTGTGAAACTATAATACGTCGAAAGAGATTGTCTGTTTTGTAAACAAAGTGCATCCAGTTTTGCCGTAACCCTCTCTACTTTCTTGCACATGCTATGTGGGTGAAATGATGATACCATGCCAACTTTCAACCTTTTCAGAGTTCATTCCAAATGCTTTTCAATTTCATGGTCTTCTAGCTCAAAATAATCAGTAAATGCATGAAAAATAACAAATGAAGTCAGAAAGTGTTGAAAATCGATGATGTGGCTTTGAATGGTGCATTTTAAACACATAAAAACTATGGAGTTCAAATAAGTTCAAAAAAATGAAATCCCTTTGTAACAAACAAGATTCCGTATGAAACCCTGATACTTCGAAAGAAATTATCCTTTTTGTACACGAAGTGCATCCATGTTTTGCCGTAACCCTCTCTACTTTTATGCACATGCTATGTGGGTGAAATGATGATACCATGCCAACTTTCAACCTTTTCAGAGTTCATTTCAAATGCTTTTCAATTTCATGGTCTCATAGCTCAAAATAATCAGTAAATGCATGAAAAATAACAAATGAAGTCAGAAAGGGTTGAAAATTGATGATGTGGATTTGAATGGTGCATTTTGAATACAGAAAAACAATGGAGTTCAAATAAGTTCAAAAAAATGAAATCCCTTCGGAACAAATGAGTTTTCGTATGAAACTCTGGTACTTCGAAAGAGATTGTCCGTTTTGTACACGAAGTGCATCCAGTTTTTGCCGTAACCCTCTCTACTTTCTTGCACATGCTATGTGGGCCAAATTATGATACCATGCCAACTTTCAACCTTTTCAGAGTTTATTTCAAATGATTTTCAATTTCATGGTCTTATAGCTCAAAATAATCAGTAAATGCATGAAAAATAACAAATGAAGTCAGAAAGGGTTGAAAATTGATGATGTGGCTTTGAATGGTGCACTTTGAACACAGAAAAACTATGGAGTTCAAATAAATTCATAAAAATGAAATCCCTTTGTAACAGACGAGTTTCCCTATGAAACCTTGATACTTCGAAAGAGATTGTCCGTTTTGTACACGAAGTGCATCCAGTTTTTTCCATAACCCTCTCTACTTTCTTGCACATGCTATGTGGGTCAAATGATGATACCATGCCAACTTTCAACCTTTTCAGAGTTCATTTCAAATGCTTTTCAATTTCATGGTCTTATTACTCAAAATAATCAGTAAATGCGTGAAAAATAACAAATGAAGTCAGAAAGGGTTGAAAATTGATGATGTGGCTTTTAATGGTGCATTCTGAACACAGAAAAACTATGGAGTTCAAATAAATTCATAAAAATGAAATCCCTTTGTAACAGACGAGTTTCCCTATGAAACCTTGATACTTCGAAAGATATTGTCCGTTTTGTACACGAAGTGCATCCAGTTTTTGCCATAACCCTCTCTACTTTCTTGCACATGCAATGTGGGTCAAATGATGATACCATGCCAACTTTCAACCTTTTCAGAGTTCATTTCAAATGCTTTTCAATTTCATGGTCTTATAACTAAAATAATCAGTAAATGCGTGAAAAATAACAAATGAAGTCAGAAAGGGTTGAAAATTGATGATGTGGCTTTTAATGGTGCATTTTGAACACAGAAAAACTATGGAGTTCAAATAAGTTCAACAAAATGAAATCCCATTGTAACAGACGAGTTTCCCTGTGAAACTATAATACTTCGAAAGAGATTGTCTGTTTTGTACACGAAGTGCATCCAGTTTTGCCGTAACCCTCTCTACTTTCTTGCACCTGCTTTGTGGGTGAAATGATGATACCATGCCAACTTTCAACCTTTTCAGTGTTCATTCCAAATGCTTTTCAATTTCATGGTCTTCTAGCTCAAAATAATCAGTAAGTGCATGAAAAATAACAAATGAAGTCAGAAAGTGTTGAAAATCGATGATGTGGCTTTGAATGGTGCATTTTAAACACAGAAAAACTATGGAGTTCAAATAAGTTCAAAAAAATGAAATCCCTTTGTAACAAACAAGATATCATTTTTTGCCGTAACCCTCTCTACTTTTATGCACATGCTATGTGGGTGAAATGATGATACCATGCCAACTTTCAACCTTTTCAGAGTTCATTTCAAATGCTTTTCAATTTCATGGTCTCATAGCTCAAAATAATCAGTAAATGCATGAAAAATAACAAATGAAGTCAGAAAGGGTTGAAAATTGATGATGTGGCTTTTAATGGTGCATTCTGAACACAAAAAACGATGAAGTTCAAATAAGTTCAAAAAAATGAAATCCCTTTGTAACAGACAAGTTTCCGTATGAAACTAGGATACTTCGAAAGAGATTGTCCATTTTGTACACGAAGTGCATCCAGTTTTT